>NC_074665.1:63049968-63199968 GCF_029448725.1 Salvelinus fontinalis | reverse complement strand
CTCCTTTGCGTAGAGTTGATCAGTCTGTTGAGTGTGGCCTGTGAAACATTGTCCCACTGCACTTCAATGGCTGTGTGAATATCCTGGATATTGGCGGGAACTGGTACACGCTGTTGTACACGCTGACTGATTTCCTTTATGAACTGTAACTCAGTAAAATCTTTGAAATTGCTACCACCTCATCTGTGAAACATGGTGGAGTAGGTGTTATGGCTTGGGCCTGTATGGCTGCCAGTGGAACAGGCTCACTTGTTTTCATCGATGATGTGACTGAAGACAGAATTAGAACAATGAATTCTGAAGTCTACAGAAATATTTTATCTGCTCAGATAAAACCAAATGCCTCCAAACTCATTGGACGGCACTTCATCATGCAACAAGACAATGACCCTAAACATACTGCTAGAGCAACGAAGGAGTTTTTGATGGCCAAAAAGTGGAAAATCCTTGACTGGCCGAGTCAAGCACCAGATCTGAATCCAATTGAACATGCATTTTACATGCTGGAGAGGAGACTGAAGGCAATAAGTCCCCGAAACAAGCAGGAACTGAAGATGGCTGCAGTACAGGCCTGGCAGAGCATTACCAGGGAAGATACCCAGCGTCTGGTGTTGTCGATGCATCGCAGACTTCAAGCAGTCATTGCATGCAAAGGATATGCGACCAAATAGTATCAATGTTTACTTTATTCTACATTATGTTAAACTGTCCAATGTTTTTTGATGCCCGAAAATGAGGGGGACTATGTACAACAGCTTCTATAATTTCTAAACGGTTCCTCCGATATGTATGAAAATACCCTCAAATTAAAGCTGACAGTCTGCACTTCACCCTCATTGTCACTGTATCCTTTCAAATTCAAAGTGCTAGAGTACAGAACCAAAATAACTAAAGAAATGGTCACTGTCCAATGAATTATGGTGCTCACTGTATAGGTGAAGGCAGGTGATTGCTGCACTCCATTTCTTGAATATAAATCCGTGTACTGCAGGTGTGTGGAGCCAGAACAGGGATGCTGTCTGCACACCGCAAAAAAAAACATTTTTGGACTCAAAACTCCATCAAAACAATAATGCGGTGGTGCGTATAGTGCCCAATCCATCCAAAACAACCTCATAGCTTTCCCTATTGCTCTGGATCCTTGATTATTCTATTTCAGAGATCTGAAAGGATTGTAGTTGGATTGTAAACAGACTGGGCAGCTCATCTATTCAGCTTTGTCTCACCATGGGGGGGGGGGGGGGGTGTTCTATCCCATTGTATTCAGTCAGTACAAGCAGTGACCAAAATGTCAACGTTCGTATCCCACTGATCAAGCCTCGAACAATAACAGCATATTTCAAAGGATTAGGACTTACTGTACACTACAGTATGATGCATACACACTGGCTTTCACAGACTTTGTTTACAAAACAGACGTTGGTATCCAATTCAAAGCACTCAGATGGCAGTAGTGTACATCTGTGAACAAACAGAAAAACAGTGTTCTAGAATAGAACTTTGGAATGGAGTTAAGAGTTTTCTGCCCCAATTCTCTCCCTTCTATTCTATTCACAGCCATACAGATAGAGTCTGCAGTGGACAAAAGATTCAATATTGTATGAGCCCAGTGCTGCATGGGGCTAAGAATGCTTGTTTCACACTGTGATGCTCCCCACTGATTTAACTTTGGAATATGCAAATAACCCCCCTGACACACACACATACACTGTTACCCGTTTTTGTAATTTTATTCGTAAATTACTGCATTAGTCAACAGTATGATACTGTATAAACTGAACAGTAGATTACCATAGAATGCACACTAAAATACTGCACATTTGTTTGAAAGCATACTGTAAGACCTGTCTATAATTTCAACAATAATACACCGTAAAATGAACAGGAAAATACCATAAATGCGTTTTACAGTATTAATTTTTGTGCATTGTGGAAATATATATATATATATTTTAAACTCTGTTTATTCCGTTTTACACAGAAGACATCACAAAACAATATAAATAATATACTCAACTAGAAAAAATACAAATTTAAAAAATAAATAATTAGCTTTAAAGATACCGTACTTTCGACAAGTTAAACACACCGGGCAGAAGGCTACAAAGGTTAAAGGGCAATTTGTAATACAGGGACAGAGCAAACACCTCACCATTGTTCCTGTAAAAAGTCAGGGGATAGGGGTGGAGAAATGCAACCACTCACAGACAGTCATGGCCACAGACCAACCATCCACTGGACCAAAAAAAAAGTTTACAATGCTTTAAAAGAAAATAAATGATAATAATTTTATGTAAGCGTGAACGAAAGGTAAACCCCCCTCAAAACAGGGCAAAACAAGCTCACATTTTAGTCTCTGACCGAACAAGGCATCCGCAGGACACAATCAATAAGCACAATAAGCACACAACCTTAATGCCCCCCACCCACCCCCCAAAAAATGAAATGCTCATCCAACCCTTAAGTCACAGGGGAGTCAAATACAGACTTCTTTTTGTTTTAAAATGAATGCCATCAGAGGATGGACTGTTTGAAGTAAGACCGGAATAGAGCCCAAGCCTCATAAAACAGTTTGGGGTTCCCACGTGTAATGACTTAAATTTGTTCTAGTTTCAGAGAGCACAACACATCTCTCACCCAATATTAATATGATGGGGAGCTGCCATCTTCCAGTTCTGTAGTATTAGCCGTCTAGCTAAAATAGTTGTATAAGCAACAGTGTCCAACTGGATTCTTGACAGGGGGGCACCTATGGGCAGTACTCCAAAAAGGGCTGTAAGGGGAGACGGATCTATAACAGTGTCATACATATTAGAGAAACATTTAAATATTAATTCCCAGAAACCTGACAGTTTACGACCACCCCAAAACATATGCAACAGTGTGGCTGGTTCCGGTTTACATCTGACACAGGTAGGATCAAAATCAGAGAATATTCTTCCAAGTTTGGCCCCGGACCAGTGGATACGGTGAACCACCTTGAATTGAATGAGGCTGTGTCTAGTGCTAAAAGGGACGAATGCACCCTGTGCAGCACAGATTCCCAGGTGTCTTCCCCAAGTTCCTCCCCCAAATCCTTTTCCCATCGAGTCTTTAAAGGCACCAAATAAGGGTTCTGTAAGTCATGAATGATTGCATATACATCTGAAATTGCGCCCCTAGGAAGCTTGTTCAGCTCAAAGATGCTCTCTATAGCTGTATTCGCAGGCCTATGGGGAAATTCAGGTGTATTAGCTCTACAAAGTTCCTAGTCTGGAGATAGCAGAAAAAGTGGGATGGGGGAGGTTGAACTTTTCCTGTAGCTGAGCAAAAGAGGCAAATGTATCATCAAAGAATAATTGGGCTAGTGAGGAGAGGCCTAGTGAGTGCCAGATGGCATAAGCCCCATCATTCAAAGATGGAGGAAATAAAATGTTCTGATTAATTGGGCCTGATAGAGAAAAGCCTCGGAGGCTAAAGGCTAAAAGGAACTGATTCCAAATTTTAAGAGACTGCTTTACAATTGGGTTGACACACCTTTGCCTCGGGACACTGGGAGAGACGAGCACAACACAGACGAAAGTGCAGCAGGTTTACATGATTCCGACTCCATCTGGACCCAGAGTGGTCTAGGGCCAGTAGGATCAGTCTGCAGCCAGTACAAAAGGGCTCTGAAATTTGCAGCCCAATAGTATGTCTGAAAATTTGGTAGAGCTAAACCACCCAGTGCCTTAGGCTTCTGTAAATGTTTTCTACCAATCCTTGCCATCCCAAATAAAATACATGAATGTTTGATCCAGTGAATTAAAAAAAGACTTTGGAATAAAAATGGGTCAACATTGAAATAAATATACAAATTTGGGCAACACATTCATTTTAATGACATTAATTCTTCCGATAAGAGAAAGAGGTAGAGACTTCCAAAAAGTAAAATATTGTTGCAAACTGTCTGCTAGAGTAACAAAGTTTTCCTGAAACAAATTTGAATATTTCCTTGTCATTTTAACTCCAAGTAGGTGAATTGATCCAGGACAATCCTAAACTGAAAACTTGCAAAAGAGCACTTTAAAGCAGCCTTATTTACAGGAAAACGCTCACTCTTGCCAAGATTCAGCTTGTATCCTGAGATTAATCCAAACTTTTTAAGAACAGATAAGGCACGTGGCAATGAGGTATCAGGGTTGGAGATAAACAAAAGGAGGTCGTCAACATTTAGCGAGACTTTCTGCTCTAAGCCCGTCCTGATTATACTTTGAATGGCATCATTAGAGCATAGGGCAATGGCGAGAGGCTCGATTGCCAGAGCAAACAACAAGGGGGAGAGTGGACAACCCTGTCTGGATCCGCGGTGCAAGGGACAATAGTCAGAGGACAAGTTGTTAGTCTGTACCGAAGCCACGTTGGCCACGTAGGTATGCTTTGAGAGACTCCCATATGGTAGAGCAGGACATACCTGGCCTTGAAATTGTGGAAATATTTTGTGGGCGGGGAAAGTCTCTGGCGCGTTGCATATTTTAAGCCGTGCATTGTAAGAGGGTCTATTTGTTGCACCCATGAGTGAGACAGTTGTACATCCACAGAATACAGTACTATACTGTATTTTATGCATTCTACAGACCTTGTCCTGAAACTCTACTGCAACTTACTGGCCAATTGCTGCCAGCAATTTACTGTAATTCCGAATACAGTGGACAGTGAACACTAGTGGGTGCAGGGTATTGTTGTTTCTCACTCACCCATTAGTGAAAGTGCTGTACCAATTTAAGTGATATGTGGTAGTGTTTCCCTAACAATTCAATTTATACAGAGGACAGATCCGAGTGGCAGGAAGTCTGGTGGAAGCCTTCCCAGAAGAGTGGAGGCTGTTTTAGCAGCAAAGGGGGACCAACTCCATATTAAAATGCCCTTGATTTTGAAATTGGATGTTCGACGAGCATGTAGTGTAGTGTATTTCTGGAATATGGTTTATAATATGGTGATAGCTAGCCTTCCAGTAGGTTGTGAACATAGATGGCATAAATCCTATAGTGGAAGGAACAAGAGACCGAGCTATATGAAATGGGCCTCTCATATCATATGATTCACAGACGTTCTCTGCCTTAAGGGTCTTCATCTTATGACCAGGGTCTAGTCCTGCTAGTCACCTGACCTAGCTTTGACCCTGTTACTGTAGGTCTTCTCTCTACAATGATAAACAAGTACCTGCACCACAGACAGATTCTGAAATACCCAAAAGCATAGAGTTCTAAATTCTGTTGTTACAGTCGAACATTCACAAGTGTTCTTTTATTCAAGTATTAATAACTAGCTACAATGTACTTAATGGGTTCAATGTATATGTTTAATTCACCATGGGGAAAATTACATTATTATATAGCATTAACAATGAAGACTGGAATGTGGTCACCACACATCAAAATAACCCCAGAAACAGAACAATAAATATAAACATAACAAGGGGAAAAAAATATAAGGAAAACATTTGATATCTGTCTTGTTATCTTCCTATAGGCTCATTAACTGGACCGGCATCATCGTCATGTATCCAACTAAAGGGTCAGTTCTTCTCTTGACAGTTCCTGGTCGGAGTAGTTGTGTGTGTGCACACATGCACGTGTGTGTACATTGTAAAACATTTCTGGTAAAATGTACAGTAACTTAGAGCAATTGGCCACTACAGCTACTGTAATCCATTTTACGGTAATCCATTTTACAGTACCAAACATGTTATTGTAATCTAATTTACAGTATATTACTGGAATTACCCATGTAGCGACATACCCATGCAGCGACTTATAGAGGTCTAAACAAAGCCTTCTAAACTGGGTTTGACTACAGGGCAAAACAGATCAAATGGACATGGGTAAATATACTGAACAAAAATCTAAACGCAATATGTAAAGTGTTAAAAGATCCCAGAAATGTTCCATATGCACAAAAAGCTTATTTCAATCAAATTTTGTGCACAAATTTGCTTACATCCTTGTTTGTAAGCATTTCTCCTTTGCCAAAATAATCCATCCACCTGACAAGTGTGGCATATCAAGAAGCTGATTAAACAGCATGATCATTACACAGGTGCACCTTGTACTGGGGACAATAAAAAGCCACTCTAAAATGTGCAGTTTTGTCACACAACACAGTGCCTCAGATGTCTCAAGTTTTAAGGGAGCGTGACTGCAGGAAGGTTCACCAGAGCTGTTGCCAGAGAATCAAATGTTTATTTCTCTACCATAAGCCGCGTCTGATGTAATTTTTGAGAATTTGGCAGTAGGTCCAACAGGCCTCACAACTGCAGACCACGTGTAACAATGCCAGCCCAGGACCTCCACATCCGGCTTCTTCACCTGCGGGATCATCTGAGACCAACCAACCGGACTGCTGATGAAACCTAGGAGTACTTCAGTCTGTAATAAATAACCTTTTGTGGGGAAAAACTAATTCTGATTGTCTGGGCCTGGCTCCCCAGTGGGTGGGCCTGGCTCCAAAGTGGGTGGGCCTATACCTGCTACCACTCTGATATTTTCCCTATATAAATTACATTTCTTGGGAACTAATACCACATATAACTTAAATTGGTACAGGACTCTCACTGACGGGTGCACAACAGACATAGCCCCCCCCCCCCCCCCCCCCCCCCTCATTTTGTTTTAATGATAGTAAATAAACATAGCCACTTACCGTGCCTTAAAATATGTTAATGAGCTAGCAATTCTTTCTCCTCCCACAATATTAATCCACAATGCACCATAATTAACAGTATGCTGCAGTACATATATAGCAAAACAACAATACATTACATTTTTGTTGAATTGTATTGAACACAAAATCAGCAATTGCTAATAGTGAATATTAAAAAATCATGTACACTATATATCCATAAGTATGTGGACACCCCTTCAAATTAGTGGATTCGCTATTTCAGCCATACCCATTGCAGACATGTGTATAACATTGAGCACACACCCATACAATCACCATAGACAAACATTGGCATGACCTTACTGAAGAGCCCAGTGACTTTCAACGTGTCACCATCAAAGGATGCCACCTTTCCAACAAGTCAGTTCGTCACATTTCTGCCCTGCTAGAGCTGCCCTGGTCAACTGTAAGTGCTGTCATTGTGAAGTGGAAACGTCTAGGAGCAACAACGGCTCGGTGGAAGGCCACACAAGCTCACAGAACAGGACAGCCGAGTGCTGAAGCGTGTAGCATGTAAAAATTGTCTATCCTCAATTGCAACACTCAGTACCGAGTTCCAAACTGCCTCTGGAAGTAACATCAGCACAAGAACCGTTCATCGGTTGCTTTATGAAATGGAAACCCCGTTCTCCGGAGTGATGAATCACGCTTCACCATCTGGCAGTCTGACGAACGAATCTGGGTTTGGCGGATGCCAGGAGTACACTATCTGCCCCAATGCACTGTAAAGTTTGGTGGAGGAGGAATAATGGTCTGGGGCTGTTTTTCATGGTTGGGACTAGGCCCCTTAGTTCCAGTGAAGGGAAATCTTAACGCTACAACATCAATGACTTTCTAGATGATTCTGTGCCTCGAACTTTTTGGCAACAGTTTAGGGAAGGCCCTTTCCTGTTTCAGCATGACAATGCCCCAGTGCACAAAGCGAGGTCCATACAGAAATGGTTTGTTGAGATCGGTGTGGAAGAACTTGACTGGCCTGCAAAGAGCCTCTGCCCCAATGCACTGTAAAGTTTGGTGGAGGAGGAATAATGGTCTGGGGCTGTTTTTCATGGTTGGGACTAGGCCCCTTAGTTCCAGTGAAGGGAAATCTTAACGCTACAACATCAATGACTTTCTAGATGATTCTGTGCCTCGAACTTTTTGGCAACAGTTTAGGGAAGGCCCTTTCCTGTTTCAGCATGACAATGCCCCAGTGCACAAAGCGAGGTCCATACAGAAATGGTTTGTTGAGATCGGTGTGGAAGAACTTGACTGGCCTGCAAAGAGCCATGACCTCAACCCCATTGAACACGTTTGGGATTAATTGGAATGCCTACTGCGAGCCAGGCCTAATCGCCCAACAGCAGTGCCCAACCTCACTAATGCTCTTGTGATGAATTGAAGTCCCCGCAGCAATGTTCCAACATATAGTGGAAAGCCTTCCCAGAAGAGTGGAGGCTGTTAAAGCAGCAAAGGGGGGACTCATTTTGGAATGAGATGTTTGACAAGCAGGTGTCCACATTTTTGTCAATGTAGTGTATATGTACATATCTACCTCAATTACCTCACAACCCTGCACATGAACTCGGTACTGGTACCCCGTGTATATAGCCAAGTTATGTGTTATTATTAAATTAAATTAAATTCTCTCTGCATTGTTGTGAAAGGCCTGTAAGTAAGCATTTCACTGTTAGTCTACAGCTGTTGTTTACGAAGCATGTGACAAATAACAGTTTAGTTTATTTGAGTAGGTCTCCAGTCATTGGATACAAATTGTGCATACCACACTTGCATTTTGTTCAACAGCATCAGTGTGTTGCAAAAGTCACATCACAACCACATAACCAACCGCAAAAGAAAGAAATGCGGATATAGTATCGGTCAAATGAGACGCTACCCCCACTCAGTGTGCTGTATGGAAGAAGCATTAGATGGACTGAGCTCCAAGCTATATGATCAAATATACACACTCTATCACAAGCCCAACTGACTGCCCAAGGCAATTACTTTCATTAGTTGGTGCACACACACACACACACCTGCCTGTGCATGCACGCACACACACACCCACACTAACTGTAAATGCAGCAGGAAATGTATGCTATACATGTTGGCAGAGTCACAGATTAATAAATGAACAGTTAAAAAACCACAACTGCTGCGGTTCAAAACTGAACGAGAGTCCTGCCCACAACCCTCATCATCAGTCAGTCCTGTAAATACACTCTGAGGGTGCTTCCCAAATGACACCATAGTCCCTATTTAGTGCACTACTTTTGACCAAAGCTCTATGGATTCTGGTACAAATGTGTGCGCTACATAGGGAATGAAGTGTCATAAGGCCTCACCTAATGTAGTAGAATGCACAGAGAGGCTGTTGGGGAGAATGCAGCGGCTGCACTCCATCAGTGCATCTAATTTCAGCTGTGAATTATCTTAGCACAGGAGCAGTACACTGGCTGGTGGAGGAGAGGAAAGAGGGAGGTGGAAGAGGAGAGGTGGGGATTATAGCCTTGGAGAATGGGGAAGGAGAGGGAGGTGGTGGGTGAGAAAGGGGGAATAGATGGGAAGAGGGTGATCAGAGAAGTGGGGGTAATGTTCTTGGCAGCAATTCAGTTTATAAATGCGTACAGTTTACACAAACAGAGAAAGAGAGAGGGAGAGAGAGAAAGAGCAAGAGAGAGATAGAGAGAGAGAGCAAGAGAGAGTGAGAGAGCAAGAGAAAGTGAGAGGGAGGTAGAGGGTCATTCAGAGTACAACAGTGATAGGGGTCTCAGGTTTCAGTCAGGCTATAGACTGGTACTGGACCTCACGTGTAGAGGTATGAACCGGACGCTATCAATTGAGCAATGACTTAAGAACCATTCAATTATAAAAAATAATGGATGTTATCTATATGAAGGCATAGTATGGCCTCTACCTTGGGGTCTGAACCTTTATGGCACAGTAACAAGGTTACTGGTTCAAGCAACGTTCCAAATGTTCTCCATGAATTGATACAATAGACACCACTCACCATGAATCATCAAACAGGGGATCATGTCAATTCAATTCAAGGGGCTTTATTGGCATGGGAAACATATGTTAACATTGCCAAAGCAAGTGAAGTAGATAATATACAAAAGTGAAATAAAAAATAAAAATGAACAGTAAACATTACACTCACAGAGGTTCTAAAATAATAAAGACATTACAAATGTCATGTTATGTATATATACAGTGTAACGATGTACAAATGGTTAAAATACAAAAGGGAAAATAAAGAAAGAAATGTCCCTCTGTGTAATGTTGACTGGCATAACAACCTTTTCCCACCAACCTCTGGACGATAAGGCCCTAAGGGCAAGGAGCAGTACATACTGTACAGCCTCACCATCTCTGACACTAAACCCATTCAGACACAACGACGGCTCTGTTTCAAAGCTCAGTCAGAGAGGTAGTGTAGTGCTAAGAGGAATTAGCTACCAATTGAGTTTCTATAGGCTAGTTCGTGAGGGGACAGGAATCAGGATTTCCTCTGGAATAGGCTGTGACCCAAAGTGTTTCTAACCCAGTCAGGATATGGCCACTGACTAAAGAATCTGACTCAAGAGATCTCACAGACTGTGACAGACCATAGCCCAGTGGGACATTTTACACACCACTATTTGATATACATTGCATTGTATGTTAACACATACGCTAGCAAATAGACTATTTATATGACAAAGGACACATGATCTTTGAAGCAAAGTGGTCGACAGTAAAATGATGTAAGGGATTGTTTCTGACAAGCAAAGGAACACCGGCCGTCTGAATAGCCCCTATGATACCGTCTCCTATCCCCTTCCCTCCACCGTCCTAAAACGTGTCACTCCAGATCAGCGTTCGAGCCACGACGAGAGCAGCAAGTTCGCCCGCGCTGCTCCATTCTGCTCCGTTCGTTTCCCTCCGTCTGCCGGTGGCGCTGAACCGCTGCAGCACGCATCCCGGACGTTGGGGGCTGGCATACTGCGCGCGAGAGAGAACAGAATGAGAGAAAAGGACGGGACCATTTGAGATTGTTGCAAATCTGTTTCTCTTCCAAGCGGACGTGTTCCGTACAGAGAGAAGAGAGGACGAGAGTGAGCAAGATGAGAAAGGGAAGACTGAGTTTCAACTCGTGAAAGAAAGGGGGAAATTAGGCGGGAATACCTGTTATATCAAGGAAAGAACTTACTTTAATATTACACCCAAGCCACATCTGGAAATAGTCGTTCCTCGGACGTTCTCTGCAAGGAGCAGCTCGAGGTGAGTTTCTTGGATTTTAGGCTACTAAACTATCAGCAATGTATCCGAGTTGGTGCATACGGAATGGATGCTGTTCTGCATAAAATGTTGGTTATTTCTGAAGTAGCCTAGGGCCCAGAGCACATCATGGTGAGGATTGTTTCGCTGTCATGTAGCAAACTTATTTTTAAAGCGTGAGGTGCTCGTAGTCGGGTTCTTTATAGTTTTCACCTTTTTAAAGCAGTAGCCTATATTTTAAGTTTTGATTGTTTGCGGGCCTGTTTCGTGTCATTCCAGTGACACGGTTGTGTTGTGTTGTGAACAGCAATGTTTTATGCTATTGACATTACATACAGTGGAACGGACAGGCTCCAGCTACAGTCACACATCAGGAGCTGAGCTCACATGATGCAGCCATATCTGAACAGCTGTTGTAGACAAATCATCCATACTAAAAACATGCAGGACCCGAAGCTATTTTACACTGTTTCAAATGTTACTGTCACTTTACAGTAGGTAATAATATCCATCACAATGGCTGCGTTAACTTAGGCAGCCCAATTCAGATCTTTTCTCAATAATAATTGGTCTTTTGCCCAATCAAACCAGTTATTTCGCCAATCATTGGGCAAAAGATCAGAGCTGGGCAGCATGTGTAAACACAGCCATAGCCTACTCAGTTAAGTCTGTTCTGTTTAGATCAGTGGAAAGAGTGTCTGTCTCTAAAATGATTCAAGACTTGACTGATCTATTGATCTAGTCATTGATTGGTTGATTTGACATTTCTGCTTCTTGAGATTTGATACCGTGTCTATTCAATGTCTTAATTAATTGACAAGAGTTCAAATCAAATTGTATTGGTCACATACACATGGTTAGCAGATGTTAATGTGAGTGTAGCGAAATGCTTGTGCTTCTAGTTTTAACGGTGCAGTAATATCTAACAAGTAATCTAACAATTTCCCAACAACTACCTAATACACAAATCTAAAGGGAAGAATAAGGATATGTACATATAAATATATGGATGAGCGGCATAGGCATGGTGCAATAGATGGTATAAGGTACAGTATATACATAATAGATGAGTAATGAAAGCTATATTAACATTATTAAAGTGCCATTGTTTAAAGTGACTAGTGATCCATTTATTAAAGTGGCCAGTGATATGAGTCTCTATGTAGGCAGCAGCCTCTCTGAGTTAGTGATTGCTGTTTAGCAGTCTGATGGCCTTGAGATAGAAGCTGTTTTTCAGTCTCTCGGTCCCAGCTTTGATGCACCTGTACTGATCTCGCCTTCTGGATGGTAGCGGAGTCAGCAGGCAGTGGCTCGGGTGGTTGTTGTCCTTGATGATATTTTTGGCCTTCCTGTGACATAGACTGCACCATCCTCTGCAGAGCCTTGTGGTTGAGGGAGGTGCAGTTGCTGTACCAGGCAGTGATACAGCCCGACAGGATGATCTTGATTGTGCATCTGTAAAATTTTGTCAGGGTTTTAGGTGACAAGCCAAATTTCTTCAGCCTCCTGAGGTTGAAGAGGCGCTCTTGTGGGGCTGAGCATGCACTCTTGTGGGGCCCCAGTGTTGAGGATCAGCGAAGTGGAGATCTTGTTTCCTACCTTCACCACCTGGGGGCGGCCTGTCAGTAAGTCCACGACCCAATTGCACTGGGTGGGGTTGAGACCCCCACTTGGAGGGTACTATGGTGTTGAATGCTGAGCTGTAGTCAATGAACAGCATTCTTATATAGGTATTTCTCTTGTCCAGTTATGTACAAATCTCACATATTTCTCAGCATATTTCCGGGATTCTGATGCCATTTCATGTGTCTTCACTTAGTCTCTTAGACTGCCGTGTGTCTCTGTGGAGCAGGAATTTTGGGTAATTGTAGGGCTGTCCCTGACAATTATTTTTTTGTTGTCAACCGAAAGTCGTCTGTTCTGTTGACCAATCGATTGTTTGAAATTCTTTAACGTGTATTTTTCCATATATAGACACACCTATGTGTTTTAATAAAATCAACTATATGCTTGTCTGATGCTTTAAGCGAACTGTTTGATGAAATAAGACACAAATGACTCAAGAGGGAGTCAGATATCAGGATAACTAGAGGTAAAACAAAACAACGTATTAACCTGACCCGACCATCGTTCTCCTACTCCTGCTGGCTTTCTACTCTCCTGATTTTGCCGGTAATAGGCTACATGAGGAGTTGGCAACCTTTCTCATGTGGAATGGCAATTTATCTTACAATTTCTACCGATCTGCGTGCCAGTTATGGTTTTCATATACACATCTTCGTATCTCAAAATCATTGTCATGTGGTTAATCAAAATTCTATCCAAATTGAAATGAAAATTATACAAACCTAAAAAGTAATTTATGTTGCCATTGCCAACTATGTAAAAATAGCATACATAAAGCCAACAAATAAAAACATTGCAGGTAGAAAATATCCTGATAAAAATACATATCCTATAAATCACATTGGCTACACATGGCTTGTCAGCAACAAACTTGAAACATTGTATCAACTATCAACTTGGGTCCAGCCTAAAGCTTGCACTAGCAAACTTGCAACATTGTATAAAATATTCTGGGCCCTCAAAGTTTCCCAAGCCAGTGAGCTCGGGACAGATACAGCTGTAGGCTATTTGTGCAAGGGATAAGAGCTAATCAGGTAGACCTATTTTATGATGTTTCCACCAAATCAGAGCATGACATTTTTTTCCTTCGCGCTGAGTGGTTATCGAAAGGGAGAGAGATGGAAAGATTTTTCAAATACATTGAGGAACCATTGTCATTCTCAATGGATGTAAAAACAGATTTTGTTTGCTTGCTGATTGAGGTGAAGAAAACATTACTTTGAGAAGCTCCACAGCTCATTAGTGGTGATGCGTTAAGCCAATCAGTAATACTATCAAATCCAACATTTGCACGCAGGCCAGGTAGTCTATAGGCCTACTTCTATGTGCAATCCGGTGCGCGTCCTTACTCAACATTGACAGTACATTTACATTACATTTAAGTCATTTAGCAGACGCTCTTATCCAGAGCGACTTACAAATTGGTGCATTCACCTAATGACATCCAGTGGAACAGCCACTTTACAATAGTGCATCTAAATCTTTTAAGGGGGGGGGGGGGGCAGAAGGATTGCTTTATCCTATCCTAGGTATTCCTTGAAGAGGTGGGGTAGCACTCCAAACAAAATACGATGACTAAATTCACAAAACTCATAAATGGAATGAAATAAACCAAAACGTGTTTCTCACAAGTGTAGCGCTCTGTAAACAAAGTGTCCACTCTGACAAGGAGAACGGCAAAAGACTGGAATAATAATATTTAGAATGCATTAACAGAAATGACCACAACCAAGCAAACATTGTAGATCAGAAATTATAGGAATTAACTGTAAATGTACTACTGGTTATATATGTAGTGGGGAATAGATAGACACCAACAATCAAGGCAAACATTTCACACAATGAAGTCATAAAATAATGAATGTGCACAAATTGGCGGGAGAGAGCCCATTCTGGAGAGAGTTGTGCATTTTAGCCACACTCCCCTTTTTCATGGACCGTGCCATTCACACGGCCTCCTCAATGGATTAGATCTCTGAGATCGGCGCAAATCAGACAGGTGTCTCGTGTGCCAAAATATATTGCTTGACTAAAAATTATCTTGGTTGACCAACAGCCTATTGACCAAACAATCGAACAGTCCGCTAATTGCGGTCAGCCCTAGGTAATAATGTGCTGAGCTGTGCTGTCTGTCTTTGGCTCTACACAGCTGTTTCAGTGTGGGGTTTGTCTTCCCTACCCACCCCACTGGCATCCCCTGTCTGGGAAAACACACACGAATGCAAGCGCACATAGGCACACACACACACACACACACACACACACACACACACACACACACACACACACACACACACACACACACACACACACACACACACACACACACACACACACACACACACACACACACACACACACACACACACACACACATATGCAGAAATGCATGTGCAGACACACACACACACACACACACACACACACACACACACACACACACACACACACACACACACACACACACACACACACACTCATTCCCGCTAATACCCATATCGTCAGAGTCTTGGCAGGACATTCCCTGTCTGACTCTCATGCCATCCCCAGTTGTTTAAGGGTGTCTGACTGTCTGCTGAAGGAACAATAATGTCTAACACACAAATGGGAGGGAGGGAGAGAGAAAAAGAAAGAGAGAGAGAAAGAAGGGGGGAGAGAGAAAGAGAGAGGGCTGAGAAGGGAGAGTGAGCAGAGAGAAAGAAAGAGAGAGAAGGGGGCAGAGAGAAAGAAAGAGAGAGAGAAAGGCGGCATGGAAAGTGATAGAGGATATATCGATGAAAGCTGCTGGCAGAGAGAGTAAGTGAGAGAGAAGATGGAGAGTGAGAAAGAGAGAGAGAGAATGGGGGCGTGAGAGAGGGCAGAGATAGGGTTAAGTTGTGACACCGTAGAGACATCTTTGTTTTATGCTCTCAATGCCTGTTTTAATACAGTGTATGGATCAGGATCAGCTGTGAGCAGAATTGGAAATGCTGCTGCTCTGATTGGACCATAAATAATAGGGATGTAACGATTCAATGATACGCATTGGTCCCCAATTCAAATGTTTAAGATACAAGTCCATCGGTCGCGGACCCAATACCGATCCAAATGTAGCATGCATCCGTCAGAAAATCAATCCAAACGTTACGAATCACCGGTTCACATTTTTGTTGTTGTTCATATTACATTATTTCTACCTTCCAAAAATACCTCTCATCTTTTGTGACAGCTGATGCGTCATATCTGCTTCAATGTCGATCTGCATGTAACTGTTGACATTCATTGATGTACAAGTAATTTTGCAATATCAATAGCCTAGTCAAACTGCGCACTGTGCCCAGCTACACACGCTGACCAACGCGAGGTATGCAGCCTGTTCCTGATCTTGTCCATCTGCACAGCACATTCAAATGCTAAAATGGCTTGCGTGATATTAGGCTTTATTAGTTTAGTGACAACCTATGTAATTTGCTAGGTTACTGTTATTCGTGTGCTGTTGAAAATGGTGTTTTACCGGAATAAAATTAAGGTACCAGAGCCATAACTTAATTCCACGAATTACGATGGAGTTGAGCAACGACTATTGTTGTCACATAAAATTAATTAATTAAATTTTTATCAAAATCTACTGATGTCAGCAGCCAAAGAATAGCCCGCAATTGAACAGAACAATGTCGTGTGTAATTGCGGGCTATTCTTTGGGTGCTGAAAACCTGAAATCCTGGAGTTGAGTTTAATCGGCTAACTGCTGAACTGAGCATACAATAGTTTTTATTTTGATTGTTCAGGTTCAACAATAGTTTGGGTAATTTTGCTTTAAACAATCAGTGTATACGGTCATTTTTAGATATACAATTGAAGTCAGAAGTTTACCTTAGCCAAATACATTTAAACTCAGTTTTTCACAATTCCTGACATTTAATCCTAGTAATAATTCCCTGTTTTAATTCAGTTAGGATCAACACTTTATTTTAAGAATGTGAAATGTCAGAATAATAGTAGAGAGAATGATTTATTTCAGCTTTTATTTCTTACATCACATTCTCAGTGTGTCAGAAGTTTACATACACTCAATTAGTATTTGATAAAATTGCCTTTAAATTGTTTAACTTGGGTCAAACGTTTCAGGTAGCCTTCCACAAGCTTCCCACAATAAGTTGGTGTAACGGCTTCCGAAGAGGAGGAGCAGGGTTTGAACCAAAATGCAGCGTTTGAAGTCGACATAATATTTATTTACAAAACGGAAAACACGACAACACTTTAACAAACTACAAAACAATAAACGACGTAGACAGACCTGGACGACGAACTTACATGAAACACGAAGAACGCATGAACAGGGAAACTGACTACATAAAAGAACGAACATACAAACAAACCGAAAACAGTCCCGTGTGGCGTAACGACAAACACAGACACAGGAGACAACCACCCACAACAAACAGTGTGAAAACACCTACCTTAATATGACTCTCAATCAGAGGAAATGAAAACCACCTGCCTCTAATTGAGAGCCATACCAGGTCACCCTTTAAACCAACATAGAAACAGAAAACATAGACTGCCCACCCAAACTCACGTCCTGACCAACTAACACATACAAAAACTAACAGAAAACAGGTCAGGAACGTGACAGTTGGGGGAATTTTGGCCCATTCCTCCTGACAGAGCTAGTGTAACTGAGTCAGGTTTGTACGCCTCCTTGCTCCCACACGCTTTTTCAGTTCTGCCCACAAATTTTCTGTGGAATTGAGGTCAGGGCTTTGTGATGGTCACTCCAATACCTTGACTTTGTTGTCCTTTTTGCCACAACTTTGGAAGTATGCTTGGGGTCATTGTCCATTTGGAAGACCCATTTGCGACCAAGCTTTAACTTCCTGACTGATGTCTTGAGATGTTGCTTCAATATATCCACATACATTTTCCTCCTCATGATGCCATATAGTTTGTGAAGTGCAGCAGTTCCTCCTGCAGCAAAGCACCCCCACAACATGATGCTGCCACCCCCGTGCTTCACGGTTGGGATGGTGTTCTTCGGCTTGCAAGCCTCCCCCTTTTCCCCCCTAACATAATGATGGTCATTATGGACAGACAGTTATATTTTTGTTTCATCAGACCAGAGGACATTTCTACAAAAAGTACGATATTTTTCCCATGTGCAGTTGCAAACTGTAGTCTGGCTTTTTTATGGCGGTTTTGGAGCAGTGGCTTCTTCCTTGCCTAGCAGCCTTTCAGGTTATGTCGATATAGGATTCGTTTTTACTGTGGATATAGATACCTTTGTACCTGTTTCCTTCAGCATCTTCACAAGGTCATTTGCTGTTTTTTTAGGATTGATTTGCACTTTTCGCACCAAAGTACGTTCATCTCTAGGAGACAGAACGCGTCTCCTTCTTGATCGGTATGACGGCTGCGTGGTCCCATGGTGTTTATATTTGTGTACTATTGTTTGTACAGATGAATGTGGTACCTTCAGGAGTTTGGAAATTGCTCCCAAGGATGAACCAGACTTGTGGAGGTCTACAATTTATTTTCTGAGGTCTTGGCTGATTTCTTTTGATTTTCCCATGATGTCAAGCAAAGAGACACTGAGTTTGAAGGGAGTCCTTGAAATATCCACAGGTACACCTCAAATTGACTCAATTGATGTCAATTAGCCTGTCAGTAGCTTCTAAAACCATGGAATTTTCCAAGCTGTTTAAAGGCACAGTCAACTTAGTGTATGTAAACTTCTGACCCACTGTAATTGTGATACAGTGAATTATAAGTGAAATAATCTGTCTGTAAACAATTGTTGGAAAAATTACTTGTGTCATGCACAAAGTAGATGTCCTAACCGATTTACCAAAACTATAGTCTGGTAAGACATTTTTGGAGTGGTTGAAAAACAAGTTTTAATGACTCCAACGTAAGTGTATGTAAACTTCCAACTTCAACTGTACATGGTAAAGTTGAGAATTTCATAACGAGGACAGAAATCACTTTGCAAGGTGCACTTAGTGGCCAAAGGGAGAGGAGAAGAGAAGATTATTCCGTAAACACTTCCAAACAATTTTCAGATGATGGTGAAATCCAAAGCTGTGCTATATATTCATTGGCTATGTCATAGCTTATTTGTAAATTATAAATATTGATACATTACTAGCTCAAACACTTAATTTGCAATACTGACAAGTTCATTAGTGGGTGATGGTGATTTCAGAACCAAATTGGGGGGGTTGTCACGAATCCCACCGAAGGCGGTTCCTCTTCCTGTTCAGGCGGTGCTCGGCGGTCGTCGTCACCGGTCTACTAGCTGCCACCGATCCCTTTTTCCCTGTTCGGTTGGTTGAGTCTTATTGTTTTCACCTGTTCCTTGTTAGGTTGTAATTAGGGCTATTTAAGCTGGCATGCCCGCTTGCTATTGTGCGGGCTTGTTTCTTCTGTTATGTTGTGGTGGATTGTATTTTGTTGTATTTACGCCGTACTGTCGTGGGTCCTGGTTTGGGCCGATCGGGGTTTTATGCGCCTAGTGTGTTGGCGTGACCGTGTCAGTACCAGTATTAAATACGTTTGTCCTAACCTTCTGCTCTCTGCGCCTGATTCCTGCACCCTCGCGTTACAGAAGCCCGCACCACAATGGAGTCAGCAGGAGCAGCGGCCACCCCTCTTCCATCTATGGAGAAGCGAGTCCTCCATCATACAACCATCCTCCATCGTATTGGGTCTGCGATGGACCAGATGATGGAGCGAATGGAGCGATGGGAGAGGAGTGGTCTCCCTACCTCCCCCTCAGTTCTGCCTTTGACGACTCAACCCATTCCTCCGGCGGCGTCCGGCTATAGCGCAATTCGTCTCGCACCCCCGAGGGAGTACGATGGAGCAGCTGCTGGGTCCCAGGGCTTTTTGCTCCAGCTCGAGCTATACCTGGCTACCGTTCGTCCGGCCCCCTCGGGTGAAGACTGTGTGAGCGTCCTCGTCTCCTGCCTGACGGGTAGGGCCCTGGAGTGGGCCAACGCAGTTTGGAATGGCCCAGACTCCGCTCGGGACCACTACCCAGAGTTCACCCGCCGTTTCCTGGCCGTGTTCGACCACCCTCCTGAGGGCCGAGCGGCGGGTGAACGGCTGTTCCACCTTAGGCAGGAGAGGAGGAGGGTGCAGGACTTCGCGCTGGAGTTCCAGACCTTGGCTGCTGGCGCGGGGTGGAATGACAGGGCCCTGATGGACCACAACCGGTGCAGCCTCCGGGAGGAGTTCCGCAGGGAGCTAGCTTGTCGGGACACCACTCTCTCTCTCTCACGGTGAACTTATAGACATGTCTATTCGGCTGGACAACCTGCTAGCTGCCCGCGGGCGTTCAGAAAGGGCCCTGTCAGTTCCATCTCCTGGACTTCCCGCTCCCATTCCGATGGAGTTAGGGGGGGCTGCAGCGAGGGGGACCGGAGGAGGAGGCTCCTCCCGTACCAGCTGTGGTCGGAGAGGGCACACTTCCGACCGGTGCTGGAGGAGATCGTCTGGGAGTCGAGAGGGCAGGCAGAACACTTCTCGGTCACCCCAGGTGAGTCAGCACCAAACTCACCCAGAGCTCCCTGTTGGTCACATGTTTTTATAAATGTATTTTTCTGAGTTTTCTCCCTCTCTCCAGCATAAGGCGCTAGTCGATTCAGGCGCAGCTGGGAACTTTATGGATCGCGGACTCGTCCATAGGTTGGGGGTTCCGCTGGTACCGATAGATCCTCCCTTTTCCGTGCACTCCTTAGATAGCCGACCGTTAGGGTCAGGGCTGGTCAGGGAGGCCACGGTTCCACTGGACATGGTAATGCAGGGGGATCATAGGGAGCGGATTCGTCTCTTCCTTATCGATTCACCTGCGTTTCCGGTGGTGCTGGGGGTTCCTGGCTGGCAAATCACAATCCCAGTATTTCATGGAAACAGGGGGCTCTAAAGGGGTGGTCAGATGAGTGTTCAGGTAGGTGTATAGGAGTTTCCATCGGTGCTACGTCGGTGGAGAGTCCAGACCAGGTTTCCAATGTGCGCATTCCCTCAGAATATGCCGATTTGGCTATCGCCTTCTGTAAGAAGAGTGCGACTAAATGACCACCTCATCGACGAGGGGATTGCGTGATAAACCTCCAGGAAAACGCTGCACTTCCCAGGAGTCACGCATTGTCACAGGAGGAGATACTGGCTATGGAGACATATGTCACGTAATCTCTGAGACAGGGGTACATTCGGCCCTCCATGTCACCCGTCTCCTCGAGTTTCTTTTTTGTGAAGAAAAAGGAGGGAGGTCTGTGTCCGTGCATTGATTATCACTACGGCGGTGGAATCATTTCACGGAGCGCGTTTCTTCTCGGAACTGGACCTCAGGAGCGCGTATAATCTGGTGCGTATTCGGGGGGGAGATGAGTGGTAAACCGCGTTTAGTACCACATCAGGCCACTATGAGTACCTTGTCATGCCGTATGGGTTAAAGAATGCTCCAGCTGTCTTTCAATCCTTCGTAGACGAGATTCTCAGGGACCTCCACGGGCAGGGTGTGGTGGTGTATATTGATGATATCCTGATCTATTCCACTACACGCGCCGCGCATGTGTCCCTGGTGCGCAAGGTACTTGGGTGACTGCTGGAGCATGACCTGTATGTTAAGGCTGAGAAATGTGTGTTCTCCAAACGAGCTGTCTCCTTCCTGGGTTATCGCATTTCCACCTCGGTAGTGGTGATGGAGTGTGACCGTGTTAAGGCCGTGCGTAATTGGCCGACCCCGACCACGGTAACGGAGCAGCGGTTCTTAGGGTTTGCCAATTACTACAGGAGGTTTATCCTGGGTTTTGGCCAGGTGGCCAAAACCTCACTGCTGAAGGGGGGGCCGGCGCGCTTACAGTGGTCGGCAGCAGCAGACAGGGCTTTCAAGCGGTTGAAGGCGCTGTTTGTTGACGCTCCTGTGTTGGCGCAACCGGACCCCGCTTTAGCGTTCATAGTGGAGGTGGACGCATCCGAGGCTGGGGTTGGAGCCGTGCTATCACAGCGCTCGGGTACGCCACCAAAGCTCCGCCCCTGCGCTTTCTTTTCGAAGAAGAGAGAGAGAGAGCGAGAGAGAGAGAGAGAGAGAGAGAGAGAGAGAGAGAGAGAGAGAGAGAGAGAGAGAATTACTGCACCTGTGTGATGCACATTTAAAAATGCATTTGCAGCCATCTGGCGTTTAAATGAAGATAAAGTAGCCTACAGTAATTTATACAGCGATGATGGTGAGTGCTAGAAGCTATACAGATGGTAAAGCTGAGTAACTATATAATATGACTCATTGGGTCAGGAAAGTACTCTCACAGGTTACATTAATTCAGGTAAATGTACAAGCAGTAGGTGAACATAAGCCAAATGCTAACTTTTGTCATCATTCCCTTAACATTTTCCATTCCCAATCATTTGCTTTTGTAATGATGTAAAATCTGATAACATTTTGCTGGGTTCTGACATAATACCCTAGGGGTCTGCAGAGGTACTGCAGGGGATGCATGTTTTTTTGTTTATTTTTGTAGAAAAATATATCTGTTTTCTGTTTTCTGACTCTGGGAAAGTAATTAAATGGCTTAATTGCCAAAATCTCAGACTATCCTTTTAATAACAGGCTCCCGAGTGGCACAGCGGTCTTGGGCACTGCACCTCAGTGTAAGAGCAGTCACTGGTTCAAATCCAGGCTCCATCACAGCTGGCTGTGATTGGGAGTCCCATAGGTATTTTATTCGGTATCTCTTGATTTCTATGTACTGTATATTTTTTTATCTGTGCTATGATCTCTTACATAGATTCTGAACCTTTATAATGGCAAATTATCAACAGATTGTGATAAATATGTTATTATGTTATTGATTGAGTGACTATGGCTTTCCAGGTCTCCAAACAGTGCTATTTGTGGGTTAATTTTAGAACAATGTTATGACTTTTTAGCCACTCTTGAACCACTCCAGATAGCATTTCTTAGCAGATTCGTCTGAGGAGAGTCTTATAACATCTCAACTTGTTTACAAATGCTTTGTTCTACTACTGTCAAAAACGGTTTTGTGTGTGTGTGTGTGTGTGTGTGTGTGTGTGTGTGTGTGTGTGTGTGTGTGTGTGTTTGTGTGTGTGTGTGTGTGTGTGTGTGTGTGTGTGTGTGTGTGTGTGTGTGTGTGTGTGTGTGTGTGTGTGTGTGTGTGTGTGTGTGTGTGTGTGTGTGTGTGTGTGTGTGTGTGTGTGTTTGTGTGCGTGTGTATAAATCTGACTGACTGCCTGTCTCCTCTCCCGCTCCGTGCTGAGGTTGTGCCCTTTGAGAACATTCTGACAGCACCCTTCAGACTGACAGGGACACACAAACATACACACACACAGATCTCTGTACCCCCTGTTAGGAGCAGTAATCGTTGGGTACCTGACTAGAGACATGACCTCTGTTTTGCTCTGTTATTCGGAAGGTAAACACTACTGTAGCTCTGGAGAATAATGAAGGGAGTCAAAGACAAGTTCACTAAATACCACGGATGTATCCCGGTACTCTTAAGCGGCTTCCTTTTCTTGTGTCCTTCCCTTCATCTATACTGAGATACAGTAGTTTAAGATGAAGAAGATTGCCTTGCAGAATATAGTAGAAGAGTGTCTTAATGTCAGTGGGTTGAAACTCAATCAATAGCACAGATGGTGCTGTAAATGCATTTGTAAGAGGACCGAGAATCAATGCTGTGTGTAATGACCAGAAAAATAGGCTTGTATACAGTATGATGGAATTAAGTAGATCACATTAGGCTCCTGAGTGCTGACATTTGCCAACAACTCCATATAGCTATCAATCAATATAATTGAATTTCTACAACATTATAAGAATATTACAAATATATTTTTTTCATAAAGTGCTGAACTGTAACCAAGGCCTACATACCAAAGAGCAAGCCTAAAGCAACAGTGGAAAGGACCAACTCCTTGACTGGGTAGGAGGAAACCTTGAGAGGAACCAGACTGCATGGGTGGGAGGAAACCTTCAAATGAAACAGACTGCATGGGTAGGAATACATCTTGAGAGGAACCAGACTACATGGGAGGAGGAAACCTTGAGAGGAACCAGACTGCATGGGTAGGAATACATCTTGAGAGGAACCAGACTACATGGGTAGGAGGAAACCTTGAGAGGAACCAGACTACATGGGTAGGAGGAAACCTTGAGAGGAACAAGACTACATAGGTGGGTGGAAACCTTGAGAGGAACAAGACTACATAGGTAGGAAGAAACCTTGAGAGGAACAAGACTACATGGGTAGGGAGAAACTTTAAGAGGAACAAAACTGCATGGGTAGGAGGAAACCTTCAGAGGAACCAGACTGCATGGGTAGGTGGAAACCTTGAGAGGAACAAGACTACATAGGTGGGTGGAAACCTTGAGAGGAACAAGACTACATAGGTAGGAAGAAACCTTGAGAGGAACAAGACTACATGGGTAGGAGGAAACCTTCAGAGGAACCAGACTACATGGGTAGGAATCAGACTGCAGAGAGGAACCAGCCAATCTGGGCCCCACTCCAGCCATTTTCCCAGAGGGACTAAAGTGGTCTAATATGTCACTGAGTGTCACTTGACTTGTGTCAGGGGCCTAAAGGATGAGGATGAGGATTAAGTTAGTGCTGAAACACACACACACACACACACACACACATTTTAAAATCTTGATTTGAATCCACAAATCACATTACAGTCGAGAAGGATTCAAACATTTCAAAGGACACAGATATCTGGACACTTATGGAAACAGATAGCACCGTCTTCTCCACACAGCAAGGCGGCCCATGACCGCTGACACAGAGCAGTACCTCACTAGCTGCTTTGCCTTTGTCTTATGCATGTCTACAATCTGAAGGCCATGTACTGTCAGCCTACTGTATAGTGAGCATTTCTCATTTGCCAAGATAATCCATCCACCTGACAGGTGTGGCATATCAAGAAGCTTATTAAACGGCATGATCATTACACAGGTGCACCTTGTGCTTGGGACAATAAAAGGCCACTAAAATGTGTGGTTTTGTAACACAACACAATGCCACAGACGTCTCATGTTTTGAAGGAGTGTGCAATTGGCATGCTGACTGCAGGAATGTCCACCAGATCATTGAATGTTCATTTCTCTACCATAAGCCGCCTCCAATGTCATTTTTGAGAATTTGACAGTATGTCCAACCACCCTCTGAACCGCAGACCAGGTGTAACCACGCCAGCCCAGGACCTCCAGGACCTCGCTTCTTCATCTGCAGGATCGTCTGAGGGGTTGCTGCGGAGTATTTCTGTTTGTAATGAAGCCCTATTGGTATTTCAGGAACTTGTCATCAAAGGTCTGCTCCATGTAAGAGTCAAAAGAGCAACCTACTTCCAAAATGAGCCACTCCCTCTGGCCTCCCCCCACAACAACCAAAAACACACACATGCACTTATGCACGCACAAACACACACACACATGCACGCACGCATGCACACACACACACAATAACACACCATGCTTTGTTTGATTCTAGAAACATTGTGTAACTGCAGTAACAACAGTAACAGTTTGTCAATACAAGTGCCAAAGGTATTGATGAAGCAGTTTGTTGATTGGCCCTATTGATGAAATGATTAGGTTGGCTGAGTGAAGAAGAACAGCAGTTATTGATCTAACCAAGCCTGTCATCATTGTCCTTAGGCCTGATAGATACTACAACTACACCAGTGGAGGCTGCTGAGGAGAGGACGGCTCATAATAATGTCTCGAACGCGTGGAAACCATGTGTTTGATGTATTTGATACCATTCCATTAATTCCGTTCCAGCCATTACCATGAGCCCGTTCTCCCCAATTAAGGTGCTACCGACCTCCTGTGAACTACACCCTGTCACTCTATAGATGGAGACTGGGATGGTGACTTCTCATATCTGTTTCACTTTAAGACTATTGGCCTGATTCAGAGCTGACCGCCTTTGCTTGTAATTGATATCCCCCTCTCTGTCGAGTTCAATACCGTGCACTCTTAGATATATTTTGTCTTAGGTTGTCCCTAAGTGTCCCGCAAAGTGTCCCTAGGAGTACGCTTTGAAAAAACATGTTTGTTTCCAGGTAGAACCCTTTTGGGTTCCATGTCAAAACCCTTTCCACAGAGGGTTTTTACATGGAACCAAAAAGGGTTCTCCTATGGGGACAGCCCCAAAAAACATTTGGAACCCTTTTTTCGAGGAGTGTACACTTGTCTCTTATTTTTAACTAGGCAAGTCAGTTACGAACAAATTCATATTTTCATTGATGGCCTAGGATCACTGGGTTAAGTGCCTTGTTCAAGGGGCAGAACAACAGATTTCTTCCTTATCAGCTCGGGGATTCGATCTTGCAACATTTCGGTTACAAGTCCAATGCTCTAACCGCTAGGCTACCTGCTGCCCCATGAGTGGTACCTGCCGCCTCTATTGAATGATAACCCCAACCAAGGCATGCCTTTGTGTGTGTGTGTTTTTGTGTGTGTGCGTGTGTGATCGTGGGTCTGTGGAATTGAGCCCACTTTGCTGTAATTGTTGACAGATGTTATTCCTCACTAGGCCTCTCTTGTCATTCCTCCTTCTGTCCTCTTTCTCTGTTTCTCTCTCTCTCTCACACTCTCACACACAAACACACAATAAATGCACACACACACACACACACACACACATGGTTTGGCTGTCTGTATATGTTGCCATCGCCACGGTAACATGTTTTCCTATTTCTGGGAAATGTCCGACATCTTTCAGAATCCTGTCCTTCCCATCGCCTGTTCCAGAAGCCATCCTGACATTGACAGCAGATTTATAACACGGACTTCTCTTTAAAAAAAAAATGGTATGTGTGGTGTGTGTGTGTGTATACATGCGTACATGGTTTATGACCATCTTCGGTCTGTCTGAAACTAAGAGTTTACAACTTAATTTGTCTGTCAGTGTAATCTGAAGCTTGTATTAACATGGTACAGAACAGAACAGAACAGAACAGAAAAGAACACTGAGGAATGAAAAGACTCCATCAGCACTGTAGCCTCCAGTGTTGGCCCAGTCAGACGGTGAACAGTACCAGTGAATAGATGTTTCCTTTGTGTTCCAGTCCTCCTGGCTGTCTGCTGTGTGTTCTCTCTCTGAAGGGATTGGTTCTGGGAGATTTAGCTCCTCTGCTGAGAGAATCCCGTCTGCCAGGAGAGGAGGAGAAGGGAACGGGGGTGGTGGGGGGAATGAGAGAGAGAGAGTGAGGGTTCTAGCTAGTAGCTACCGCCAGAACCGAGAAAGGACATGGAGGGATGAGGGAGAGATAATGTGGAGAAAACAGAGAGAGAGAGAGAGAGAGAGAGAGAGAGAGAGAGAGAGAGAGAGATTTGAGTAGGAGAGAGCAATATATAGATTTGAGGAGAGAGGGAGAGATTTGAGAAGGAGAAAATAGAGAGAGAGAGATTTGAGGAGAGAGAGATTTGAGAAGGACAGAGAGAAGAGAATTAGACAGGGAGGGAGACAGAGAGAAAGATTTGCGAAGGAGAGAGGGACTCTGGAGGAATGAAAGAGACAGTCAGAGGACTCATCTTGTGACCCATCAGCAGAAACATGAAATCAAGGCCTGTGTGAGGTCATTGTGTGTGTATGTGCGTGTGTGTGTGTGTGTATTTGCACACTATGAGGTCATCGAGTACTATATATTGAACACTGGGTCTAGTATCACAGAACCTTTGTGCCTTGTGGTTTGTAATGTTACACAGATATACTATCATCTATTTAGATCGAATCAGATAGACAGACTTATTCCTTATGTTCTAAACAATAAGCAACTCAAACTCTTCTCTCTTTTTGTTCTGAGAGTTCTCAAGTCTCTCACTCAAGGTCAGGTTCATAAGCTGTATTATATTTAGGATTTACAGTCAAATAGACATCTTTCTTTGGATTCATTTACTATGGCTCAACTCCATGCACAAAGCATGTAAAAGTATCACAAAATGTTCACGGATCTTAAAAATGTTGTCCTCTGACCCCAAAAAACTGATTGAGGATCCTCACACATTCGCCATCCTACCCCCGGCCCTTCCCGTTGTTGGGTTCTGGTTGAGTACCCCTGGCCATGGCGTCACCCCCAGACAGGGACCACAGTAAATTAGGTTAAAGGGCACTGGAGCATCCTGTCTGTGTCGGGCTGGGGGGCTGGTGGACTGGATAGGGGTTAGAGGGTGTTTGGGGGAGAAGAATTAGGCTCTCTGTCTGGGAGTTTTGGCCAGGGGCAGGTGGCCCTGTTTGGGGGATACAACACAAACTAATGTTATCTTGTTAGCAAAACATTTACTTGACTGGAGCTTGTTAAAGGAACATTTTGATGTCCAGCATCATCATTACATTTTTGGCCTAGTTTGTTCCTCTTATATAAAGAGGCTCACAACTAGTCCTGGTAGATGTTGACTTTTCAGTGGGTTGAAAGAGCAAAAGAGAGAAAGAGGGAGAGGGAAAGAGCAAAAGAGAGAGATTGAGAGAGAGAGAGAGAGAGAGAGAGAGAGAGAGAGAGAGAGAGAGCAAAATAAAGAGAGAGAGAGAGAGGGAAAGAGCAAAAGAGAGAGAGAGTGAGAGAGAGCAAAA
The DNA here is from genome assembly GCF_029448725.1 of Salvelinus fontinalis. Lineage (NCBI taxonomy): Eukaryota > Metazoa > Chordata > Actinopteri > Salmoniformes > Salmonidae > Salvelinus > Salvelinus fontinalis. Next base: position 63,171,841 of record NC_074665.1, on the reverse strand, counting down.
TAAAGAGAGTGAGAGAGAGAGAGCAAAAGAGAGAAAGAGGGAAAGAGCAAAAGAGAGAGAGAGGGAGAGAGCAAAAGAGAGGGAGAGAGAGAGAGAGATGGGATGATGGAAATAGCATGTCCTCTATCTTTCTCGCCACTGCAGCGCTGCAAAGAGATTAGTTTGATTTACATAACCACTACCCCCCTCTCTCCTTCCTATTTCCCCAACAAATGCTCTTTCCCTCTATTCTATCCTCTCCTTTCCTCCTCTGGGAGAAGACAGGATTGGAGCTGCTCTAATTGCTATTAAGACATATTTTTATTTGTTTGCTTGTTCATCCTCTCTTTGGGGTGTCTGAGAGAGAGGGGAGAGAGAGCGACAAAGAGACAGAGAGAGAGACCAAGTGGACAGAGGGATGTAGTCTGACTTCTCACACTAAGTTCCTCCGCTGCTCTGTCGTTTGCTAAATACAGTGGCTTGCGAAAGTATTCACCCCCCTTGGCATTATTCCTATTTTGTTGCCTTACAACCTGGAATAAAAAGGTGTTTTGGGGGGTTTGTATCATTTGATTTACACAACATGCCTACCACTTTGAAGATGCAAAATATTTTTTATTCTGAAACAATCAAGAAATAAGACAAAAAAACTGAAAACTTGAGCGTGCATAACTATTTACTCCCCCAAAGTCAATACTTTGTAGAGACACCTTTTGCAGCAATTACAACTGCAAGTCTCTTGGGGTATGTCTCTATAAGCTTGGCACATCTAGCCATAGGGAGTTTTGCCCATTCTTCAAGGCAAAACTGATCCAGCTCTTTCAAGTTAGATGGGTTCCGCTGATATACAGCAATCTTTAAGTCATACCAAAGATTCTCAATTGGATTGAGGTCTGTGATTTGACTAGGCCATTCCAAGACATTTAAATGTTTCCCCGAGTGTTGCTTTAGCAGTATGCTTAGGGTCATTGTCCTGCTGGAAGGTGAACCTTTGTCCTAGTCTCAAATCTCTGGAAGACTGAAACAGGTTTCTCTCAAGAATTTCCCTATATTTAGCGTCACCCATCATTCCTTCAATTCTGACCAGTTTCCCAGTCCCTGCTGATGAAAAACATCCCCACAGCATGATGCTGCCACCACCATGCTTCACTGTGGGGATGGTGTTCTTGGGGCGATGAGAGGTGTTGGGTTTGCGCCAGACACAGCGTTTTCCTTGATGGCCAAAAAGCTCAATTTTAGTCTCATCTGACCAGAGTACCTTCTATATGTTTGAGGAGTCTCCCATATGCCTTTTGGCAAACACTAAACGTGTTTGCTTATTTTTTTCTTTAAGCAATGGCTTTTTTCTGGCCACTCTTCCGTAAAGCCCAGCTCTGTGGCGTGTACGGCTTAAAGTGGTCCTATAGACAGATAATCCAATCTTCGCTGTGGAGCTTTGCAGCTCCTTCAGGGTTATCTTTGGTCTCTTTGTTGCCTCTGATTAATGCCCTCCTTGCCTGGTCCGTGAGTTTTGGTGGGCGGCCCTCTCTTGGCAGGTTTGTTGTCGTGCCATATTCTTTCCATTTTTTAATAATGGATTTAATGGTGCTCTGTGGGATGTTCAAAGTTTCAGATATTTTTTTCTCCACAACTTTGTCCCTGAAATGTTTGGAGAGCTCCTTGGTCTTCATGGTGCCGCTTGCTTGGTAGTGCCCCTTGCTTTGTGTTGTAGACTCTGGGGCCTTTCAGAACAGGTGTATATATACTGAGATCATGTGACAGATTATGTGACAGTTAGATTGCACACAGGTGGACTTTATTTAACTAATTATGTGACTTCTGAAGGTAATTGATTGCACCAGATCTTATTTAGGGGCTTCATAGCAAAGGGTGTGAATACATATGCACACACCACTTTTTCGTAAAATAAATAAATATATATATATATATATATATTGAAACAAGTTAATTTTTTCATTTCACCAATTTGGAATATTTTGTGTATGTCCATTATATGAAATACAAATAAAAATCCATTTAAATTACAGGTTGTAATGCAACAAAATAGGAAAAATGCCAAGGGAGTGAATTCTTTCGCAAGCCACTGTACATTAGTCTGAGACGGCCATCATTAAAGTTGTTTGTGGTGACGAGGGGCTTTGTACAAAACAAAGTAATCAGCGATTGGATCGTCTCTAACCAATCAAAGTATCAATGCCAAAGATGACTTTTCCAACCGTGTGTTCTGGCTCTGGCCCAGCCCAACGGTTTCTGGACCAATCAGATGACCCTGAATGTCAGGGAGGTACTCCAGACTCATTGTGGAGAAGAAACTAACGTCTGTGGGCGTGGTTTAGCATTTCGTCTGAGCAAGGAGTCTGGGTAGCCAGGCAAAGAGAGATGTAGGGTTGGAGAGCGACTCAGAGTGAAGGGAGAGGAAGATAGAGAGCAGAAGATGAATGAGACAGAAAGAAGGGATGGGATAGAGAGAATGATGGATGGAGGGAGAGAGGGATGGATGAAGATGGAGGAGAGAAGAGGAGGAGGGGGGAGTTATTTATAGTCAGCCTGCTGTTGGTCTGGAGTGCAGAGCATCCATGTCAGTCCTCATCAGCTGCACACACACACACACACACACACACACACACACACACACACACACACACACACACACACACACACACACACACACACACACACACACACACACACACACACACACACACACACACACACACACACACACACACACACAGGGTTGGGGAGTAACGGACTAGATGTAACTGATTATTTTTTTAAACTGTTCCTTATGTTACCAGCAAAAATATTGGAATCGGATTACAGATACTTTAGAAAAAAATGATAATTACTTTTAGGATTACGTTTAAATTCAGAAAGGACATTTTCGAGGAAAAATAAATGACACCTTTCTGTTTTCTAAATGTCATTCAAATCAGCATTGAAAAATGGCACAAATTTAAGTTTGGTCCTCCTGAACAAATCTGACCACAAATCCGAGACCACTATGATGACACACAATGCTTTTGATGAGAAAGAAGGAATATGCTTTTGTAGGCTACTGTCAAAGCTATTTCTTCCAATGGTGCGACTGCTGTCGGCATCTAAAGATTCTACTGTACATCCAACTTGAATAAACACTTGGAGGTAAGGAAGACAGTAGTGGTGTAGCCGACACGGCTATCACTTATTATTAATACAGTATATACATAGCGCAATGATGTGAATCACACTTCTGCTCTGTCATTTAGCTATTTGCGCCTTACGGATTGTGGTTGTTGTGGATGGCTTTTACCCAATAATGTTTGAATTTAAGAATTTTAAGCTGCCTATCAATCATTGTTTTTGCGACCAGTGGACAGAAAGTGAAAAATGTGCTCTTGCAACAGCTGCATAGTGCGGACTCCAGCCTGTGGAAGAGTTCCTCCCTTCTAAAATCCTCCCTGGTATTGTGCTCCATACTGTAAACAACAAATGTAATTTAAGAAGTGTTGCTTTTATTGCTCTATCTAATTCTTTCTGTTGAAAAAGAAAGAAATCTATAGGCCTAATGGACAAACTCACGCACAATTGATGGACTTAAACAGCTGCAAAATATTGAAATATCAATGCGTCACCAAACATTTTTCACTTGCAAATAGCACTTTTCGGTAGTGCTCAAAGCATGCCATTCCATGAGAGCAGCATTTATTTGTCGACTTGACGCAATGAGCACAATCAGTCCTCCATGACAACAACATCATAAACAACAGAGTTGGCTATTAAGTCCTTCGTTTTTGGGTTATGCTCAGGTAAATCAATTTGGCTGATCTATATTTCCAGATAGAGTAGCGGCAGGTAGCCAAGAGGTAATAGCGTTTGGCCGTTAACTGGAAGGTCACTAGTTCGAATCCCTGAACTGACAAGGTGAAACATCTGTGCCCTTGAGCAAGGGACTTAACCTTAATTGCTCCAGGGTTGCCTTTGATAATGAAAGACCCTGGCTGTGACCCCACTCTCCGAGGGTGTCTCAGGTAGACTGGGATATGCAAAAATCACATTTCCAATTCACATGTGTGTTAATATTTGATTTATTATTATATTTCCATGTCTTATTCTTGAAGATCAAGGGGTATTAAATTCATTGGAATGAATGGAATTCTACCAGATTTGTTTTTTTATTTAAAGATATAGTCTAATCCAGGGCTGCCCAACCCTCTTCCTGGAGATCTACTGTCCTGTAGGTTTTCAGTCCAACCCTAATTTAGCGGTTCTGATTCAGCTATTTAAGGTCTTCTTGAGCAGCTAATTAGTTGAATCAGGTGTGTTAAATTAGGGTTGGACTGAAAACCCACAGGAAGGTAGATCTCCAGGAAGAGGGTTGGACAGCCCTGGTCTAATCGTATTATTATCTGTATTGAAGTAGAAAGCAATGGGTAAGAAGAAGCCTATAACTCATAAAATAAAATGCAACATCCATTTATGGCCAGCTATGTCAACATTGATTTATCTTCCAAAAGATATTGTTCAATTGGTACTATACATTTTTGTTAAGGGGAAAGTAATCTCACAGTAACTGAAAGTAATCATATTACGTTATTGTGTTTGGGTAATCCAAAAGTTACGTTACTGATTACAATTTTGGACAGGTAACTAGTAACTGTAACGGATTACATTTCACAGAGAACTGATCTGAGTGTGTGCGTGCGTGTGCGTGTGTGTGTGTGTGTGTGTGTGTGTGTGTGTGTGTGTGTGTGTGTGTGTGTGTGTGTGTGTGTGTGTGTGTGTGTGTGTGTGTGTGTGTGTGTGTGTGTGTGTGTGTGTGTGTGTGTGTGTGTGTGTGTGTGTAAGAGAGAGAGGGCGGTGTACGTAAGTAAGTGTGTGTGTTTAGGAGTTGATGTTTGCGTGATTGTCTGTCTGTCTTCTGTCTTTTCGTCTCATGTAAACAGCTAGCCATTCAGCCCATCAACCTACATATGTCTTCAAGCAACTGTTTTTTCTCAGACACACACACATGAATTGTGATAAACTCACATTTACCGGTACGACATACCCCTACTATTTATTTTGCCGGGACGCCGTACCTGACCGTACCACAAACCAAAACACTAAACCTAACTCCTAACAATAACCCGAACCCGAACCACTAACCCCTTACCCTAATTCTAACCCTATCCCTAATTGTAACCCTAAACCTAAACCTAAACCCCAAGCTTAAAATAGCCTCATGGGGACAAGGGAGAATTTTCCTTGTTTTACTATCCTTGTTTATTTATATCCTTGTTTATTTAAGTAGATTTTAGGTACCCACGAGAATAGAAGAACCAACACACACACACACACACACACACACACACACACACACACACACACACACACACACACACACACACACACACACACACACACACACACACACACACACACACACACACACACACACACACACACACACAGACAAACAAACACACACATACGCTGTTCCTCTATTCTGTAAGTGTAACTGAGGGCCTACCTGAGGATTTGCTCCAATGACATCACTACCCTTCTTCATTATTCCTGCTTTAGGCGAAGTGACTGTTACCAACCACAACACACAACACACATACTGACCGCAGCTCATCCCCAGGCACAAACAGAGGAAATGGCCGATGCTCCTCCAGAAATGAGAAATGACAGTTTAAAAACGATTTCACTTCCTGAGCATTCCTGTGGTGTCTGGCATTCATGTCTCTCTTTGTCTGACTTACTCTCTTTCCCCTTGAGTCTTCTTGTTCCTCTCTATCCCTTTCTCTCTCTCCATCTCTCTCTCTCCCTCTATCCCGGTTTCCACTAGTCACTAATTTGCTCAATTTAAGGTTAGGGTTAGGCATAAGGTTAGCAGTCTGATTAAGGTTAGGGTTAAGGTAAGGGTTGGGTTGGGTTTACAATCTGATATTAAGAAGATATATTGTAGAAATAGGAGGGATTTAGCCATAATTATGACTTGGTGGCTGTGGTAACTAGTGACAACCCTCTATCCCTTTCTCTGTCCCTAGCTTCTTCCTATTCCAGTAGGACTCACATTAACTGACCTGTCTATCAGGCAGTATCCTGGCCAGCTATGTGCTGAGGCGAGTCATGGAACAGGACCTGAGGTTTTACAGCTCCTGACTCATTGTGATGAAGTAACAAACTGTACTGTAGCCACAGCAGACACGCACGCACGCTCTCTCTCTCTCACACACACACACACACACACACACACACACACACACACACACACACACACACACACACACACACACACACACACACACACACACACACACACACACACACACACACACACACACACACACACACACACACACACACACACACACACACACACACACAGGATTGACGGAGAGGACTTTAAAACCAGCAGAGAGATGGAACACAACTTGGACGCGGTCCCTTGTTTTCTTCTCTCTCTCCAAGGACTAATTTCCCAAATATGAATGTTTCCCCTCTCTTCCTGTCTCCCTTGCTCTCTCTCTCACTCTCTGTGTCTCTCTCCTCTCACACTTTCCATCTCTCTTTCTCTCTCACTTCTTTCTCTCTCCCTCTTTCCTCTGCTCCATTCTCTGGTTGTTTAGATAATGATATGGTTTGGTGTAAACACTCAGGTTTTGTTTTTCTCTTTTGTCGTCTCTTCCTCGTGTCCTCTAGTCTCGACTCAGTCTCGTCTTAGATTAATTCTGATCTGAGGTCAGGGCCTGTATTCATAAAACGTCACATCATAGGAGTGCTGATCTTGGATTAATTTTGTATTTTAGATCATAATGATTCATATTTTATGGACAGATCCAAGGTCAGCAATCCTATTTTGAGGCGTTAGGAATATGGGTTCTGGTCTCAGACAAGGACATCATCCTACTGTATCACAGATGTCTTCCATGGTTCTAACAGACACCTGCCCTGGAACACTACTGTAGTAGAAGAACTTTCCCTCCAAGACTGAATGCCACAACGCTGAGAGATTATTTATTAATTTCAATGATAAGCATTATGTAGCAGAGTTGATTCCTCCCTGGACTGGGATTGAACTAGGGACCCTCTGCACAACAATTATGCAAGGTCGTAGTACAGCAGTTGCTTATCTTGACTAGCTGTAGAATCTATTTTCCTCACTATGAAGTTAAAAGTAAAGTCAAAGTGGATGACAGATACAGGTACAGTTCTGTTCAGCGGGATCTGGATTCTCCAGTGATGCCTGCTCAGTAGATCTGTGCTATACAGTGATGACTGTTCAGTCTATCTGTTTTCTACAGTAGATATATGGAGAAAATGCTGACAGGTTTGCCCCCATGGCAACTCTAACAGCAAATCTCTGCTCCCTGTCTTTGAGCAGAAATAGTTAGTGTGTGTGTGTGTGTGTGAGAGAGAGAGAGAGAGATTAAGCTGGTCTCGTAGTGTCTTAAACATTCTTCCACACAACACAGCATACCCTCAGACAGAGAAAAAGAGAGAGAAGAAGAATAAGTACAGTGTCTGAGGTATGCATAACAGAAATAAAATGACTCCCTCCCTCCAGACTGAATTCCCTGACAGGTGGACTGTACCAGGAAGTTGGAAAAGCTCTGAGAAGGGCCTCAGGGTACTGGACAGGGCTGCAGTGTAGTTCTGGGAGAAGAAAAGGAGGGGGAAGAGTAGAGGGGGGGGGAGTGGAGAGAGGATTAGGGGACAGCAGATGAGAGGAGAAGAACAATTAACAGAAGACTTAGACAAGAGAAGAGAAGGGGAGAGAAGAAGAGTGTAGAGCAGTGGTTCCCAAACTTTTATAGTTCCGTACCCCTTCAAACATTCAACCTCCAGCTGCAAATGTCGGTTTTTGCCATCACTATACGATACATATATTAAACATAAGAATGAGTTTTTGTCACAACCCGGCTCGTGGGAAGGGACAAAAGGCTCTTATAGGACAAATAATAATATAATAATCAATAATTTTACTCTTTATTTAGACATCTTACATATAAAACCTTATTTGTTCATCAAAAATTGTGAATATCTCACCACAGGTTAAGGAGGAAAAAAAATAAGTGAAGCCATTGTCTGTATAGTTTTTTGGGCCTTTTCCCCCAGGATTGTCCCTGCCATATCCACGGCAGGCTTGCCTGTTTTAGCCACTCGGTAGCTCACTATATTAGACGCTTCTAGACACTTCTTATTAATGGTATCTGTTGCTTTTAAACATGTCTTACTACTCGAAAGTCATCTTTATTCTCACTCATAAAACTCCCATGGCTTATTTTTCATATTGTCATGTTTCGTTTCTAAATGTCTGTGCAAGAGTTAAGGTTTCCCGCGAGAGAGTACAGGTTTATGTGATTGGATGTTCATTATTTGACTAGGCTACCTGTATTTGACATTGTGTTGTTATTTCGCTGAACACTAGATGGTTTAATTTTATTTTTGGCGGTGAAACGAGGCTACTCAGGTGAGAGAAAAAAAACTCACCCAAATGTATAGTCCTGTTGGAAAATATAAATGTACTGTTTGTAAATGTGAAGATTTTTATTTGGCGTACACCCGACGGCATTGCGCGTACCCCAGTGCGTACCCCAGTTTGGGAATACCTGGTGTAGAGGAAAGGAAGAAAAGAGGAGAAGAGAGAAGAGAAAAGAACAGTGAAAAAAAGATAAGTATTGATTAGTTGTTAACAGCAGACCAATAGATCACTATGGGGATGATGAAGTCACAATGTCCAGGTTATCGTGGAATGAGATACTCTCTCACGGGACCTCTCGGTTAAATAAAGGAGAGATAGAAAGAAGAGAGCTGGATGAAGTGAATTGAATTAGTAAATCAATAGCTACCAGGCTGTGATGGTGTCTTGAAAGCAAAAGGCCTGGAAACAACTGAAATGTGTTTTCAAATGTAGCTGAAATGTAATTGTGCAATTTATTTATTTTCTAGAGAAGACTGTTCTTAGGTGTTCTATGTGTGTTGTTCATCACAGTACACACCATAAAAGACGTCATTATATTATCAGCTAAGAACGAGCCGAGATTCTGAGCAATTAGGAGCTACATTCAATCCAGGCAGATGATCCAGAGTTATAGCGCGATCAACATTTAAGTATTAATGTTCCCGCGTTTTCTGATACTGCTAAATGCTGCATATGTTGGCTCAATTGGAAATGACCTTTGAATGTGTATCACGCTATAATGAGGCTCTTTTGTGGACCGGATTGACTCTAGCCCTGTGTGTTTTTCCATTGGGCATTGAGTCTGAGTCTACCCTCTGCTGGTAGGTTGTAATACCATCACTTCAGAACCACTGATGATCAGCAAGCTTGATCAAAGCTTGATGCCCTCTGGTACGGATAATATACAGGGGAATTGTAATGGTGGAAACTACTTAGTAGACCTGTTGTTAATGCTTATACATACAGTATGTGTTTGGTCTGTAATTCCCACAACTAAAATCTTGCATAATTGCGTCAGATCCTCGATTAAGACTTGTTAGAAAACATACTAATGAGACTAGCGAAGTCTCCACCCCTCTAAATCGAAACTCTCAGCCAGTTTCGGGGAAATCTATGGGCCAAATGTCCTCTCCCCTTCCGAAATTTGAACGATGCGAAATCATGTTTTGTCCAAATGATCAGTGACCAAAATTTTGCATAACAGAACAAAGTTCCTAGTTAGTCATCACATCCCACAATCTGTTGACAGATGCTACTACCATTTATGTTACGTGCATCTGTCCACGAGAGATTAGATCCATAGTACTCACACAATGAAGGAGGTAGGGAGGGAGGGAGGGAGGGAGGGAGGGAAGAAAGGCCTTAGATTCTCAAAGTAACAGGGTCATAGGCGGATACCTTCTACTATTCCTAATGTAGAGTAACAAGGATAGATCCTAGTGTCCAATGGCCATAGGGGATCCATTCAGTCAGTGTAACGGTATAGATGTAGCTATCATCTGCAGTACAGGCAAACACAGTCTCCTTTCACTTCCTCTTAACTAGATGATAAATGGTGTTCATTAGTCATATAGACAGTTGTCCTGTGTTCAATGTCTGGAGGTCACAGCTCCACCTCTATTCTCTACTGTTAGCTCCATTCTCTCTCCATTCTCTATTCTCTGGCTCTTTCAATATCAGGCTCTCTCCCTGTTTTCTCTCACTCTCTCACAATTTTTTGCAGAGATCAGAAGGAGACTGTTTAGCTCTAATGTTGTCTGCCACCAAATCCCCCTTTGAATAAAAGTCAGAAATTGAAGCGGCAAATCATGTTTTATGTATGTGTGCTTACACAATGAAAGCAGAAAGCAGAGGGGGAAGTGGGGCAAGCATTATAGCCTGGCGTATTATAGCAACAAAGCTGCTTTCCCCCCCTTTCTTAGAAAACGACTGCAGCATAGCAGCAGCAATAGCCATAGAGAGGGAGAGGTTGAGGGGAGAGAGAGAGAGAAAGAAAGATATTTTAGAAAAGCTATTGACTTGCAAAGCGGAAGAAACACTACATAGAAATTGCATTAGCTTGCTACTGTGTTCCATCTGTGCTACTGTAACTCTTGGGTTTGATTGAGCTTGTAGGCTACAGTGAGACTGGCTGGGTTAAGATGGAAACTAGTTTAAAGTATTGTGAGGGTTGATATGACAGTTATGTAAGCCATGTGCAGTGCTTCTCTCTCTCTCCCAGCTCTCCCCTATTTTCTTTCGCTCTCTTTCTCTGCTTCTCTCCCTCCTCTCTCTTTCTCTGTCTCACTCTGCCTTTCTCACTCTCACTCCTATGTCTCTCTCTGCAGTAACTAACCTGCATGCCAGTTTAGGCACAGGTGTTTAGTGTCTGTCTGTGAGAGGGGAGTTAGATGGAAGGATGGATGGAGGGATGTGTCTCATTGCCCAGTGGACAGTTTGGCTAGTGATGGTGTGCATGACCGTCTTACGTTGACCCTGCAGTGAATTATACCTCTCTGGCAAGAGATGGAAGGAAAGAAATGAGAGAGGTACAGGACGAGAGAGCGAGAGCGAGAGAGAGAGTGTCACAGCCGTTAAATGACAATACAAAACAAACCGTGAAGCTAAAGGCTAAATGCCACAAACAAAGTCAACTTCCCAAAAAGACAAGTGGGAAAAAGGGCTACCTAAGTATGGTTCTCAATCAGAGACAACGATAGACAGCTGTCCCTGATTGAGAACCCTACCCGGCCAAAACATAGAAATACAAATAATAGAACATAGAATACCCACCCCAACTCACACCCTGACCAAACCAAAATAGAGACATAAAAAGGATCTCTAAGGTCAGGGCGTAACAGAGAGAGAAACCTTGTATAAAATATATGTTGAATTTGTACCTTTGAAACAATGTTAGATCTTCAATGCTAAATCCACTATCAGACAAAAAACTATTGGCTGGGCAGCACCTCCTACTGGAGAGTTGATCTATCTACAGCTATTCATTTTGTCTCACATCCAGGGTTTTAAACCATGTTACTGACTACTACCAATGTGTTATCGTGAGAATAATGCATTTAGTTTGTAAAGATCTCTTATTAACTAAATATATGTTGCTTTCGAAATCATTCCAAAGGGTAGGTTTAACAGAGCAAATTAAATGTAACCAAGTCATATATTATCAATAATAATATTTAGGCCTATATAGCATTTGCGATGTCATCAACAGCTATTGTTTCAATTCAACTCAGGGTTCAACTAAAAATAGATCATGCAAATAGGCCTAGGGTTTCTTTTTTGTTTTTTAATAATATATTATTTGTCATTTTTTGCACTTTTTTTACACTCCAAAATCAAACGGATATGTAACGTTGTGCGTACTGGCGGCAGAGAATTCAGGCGCAGGAGAGCAAAAACTGATTTACAACGGTGTCGTTTAATAAACATAAAAACCACCGTAAACAGAACAATAAATGAATGGGTCAAACAAAACCTGGTAATCACCAGCATAACGTACACAAGCACTACAAGAAACAATTCCGGACAAGGACATGGGTGAAACAGAGGGTTAAATGCACAACATGTAACTGATGGAATTGAAACCAGGTGTGAGGGAAGACAAGACAAAACCAATGGAAAATGAAAGGTGGATCGGCGATGGCTAGAAAGCCGGTGACGTTGACCACCGAACGCCGCCTGAACTAGGAGAGGGACCGACTTCGGTAGAAGTCGTGACAGTATACATACGAACAACAACTTACAGACAGACATACACAAACAATGACTACAGTACCAGTCAAAAGTTTGGACACACCTACTCATTCAAGGGTTTTTCTTTATTTTAAATATTTTCTACATTGTAGAATAATAGTGAAGACATCAGAACTATACCAGGGAGTGATGCAACCAGTCAGGATGCTCTCAATGCTGCAGCTGTAGAACCTTTTGAGGATCTGAGGACCCATGCCAAATCTTTTCAGTCTCCTGAGGGTGAATAGGTTTTGTCATGCCCGCTTTACAACTGTCATTGTGTGCTTGGACCATGTTAGTTTGTTGGTGATGTGGACACCAAGGAACTTGTAGCTCTCAACCTGCTCCACTGCAGCCCCGTCGATGAGAATGGGGCGTGCTCGGTCCTCTATTTCCTGTAGTCCACAATCATCTCCTTTGTCTTGATCACATTGAGGGAGAGGTTGTTGTCCTGGCACCACACTGCCAAGTCTTTGACCTCCTCCCTATATGCAGTCTCGTTGTTGTCGGTGATCAGGCCTACCATTGTTGTGTCATCGGCAAACTTAATGATGGTGTTGGAGTCGTGCCTGGCCGTGCAGTCATGAGTGAACAGGGAGTACAGGAGGGGGCTGAGCACGCACCCCTGAGGGGCCCCTGTGTTGAGGATCAGCGTGGTGGATGTGTTGTTACCTACCCTTACCACCTGGTGGCGGCCAGTCAGGAAGTCCAGGATCCAGTTGCAGAGGGAGGTGTTTAGTCCCAGGGTCCTTAGCTTATTGATGAGCTTTGAGGGCACTCTGGTGTTGAACGCTGAGCTGTAGTCAATGAATAGCATTCTCACAAAGGTGTTCCTTTTGTCCAGGTGGGAAAGGGCAGTGTGGAGTGCAATAGAGATAGCATCACCTGTGGATCTGTTGGGGAGGTATGCAAATTGGAGTGGGTCTAGGGTTTCTGGGATGATGGTGTTGATGTGAGCCATGACCAGCCTTTCAAAGCACTTCATGTCTACAGACGTGAGTGCTACTGTTCAGTAGTCATTTAGGCAGGTTACTTTAGTGTGCTTGGGCGCAGGCACTATGGTGGTTCTGCTTAAAACATGTTGGTATTACAAACTCGGAAAGGAAGAGGTTGAAAATGTCAGTGAAGACACTTGCTAGTTGGTCAGCGCATGCTCGCAGTACACGTCCTGGTAATCCGTCTGGCACTGCGGCCTTGTGAATGTTGACCTGTCTAAAGGTCTTACTCACATTGGCTGCGGAGAGCATGATCACACAGTCTTCCGGTACAGTTGGTGCTCTCATGCATGTTCCAGTGTTATTTGCCTCGAAGCGAGCATAGAAGAAGTTTAGCTCGTCCGGTAGGCTCGTGTCACTGGGCAGCTCTCGGCTGTTCTTCCCTTTGTAGTCTGTAATGGTTTGCAGGCCCTGCCACATCCGACGAGCATCAGAGTCGGTGTAGTAAGACTCGATCTTAGTCCTGTATTGACGCTTTGCCTGTTTGATGGTTCGTCGCAGGACATAGCGGGATTTCTTTTAAGCTTCCGGGTTAGAGTCCCGCTCCTTGAAAGCGGCAGCTCTAGCCTTTAGCTCAGTGTGGATGCTGCCTGTAATCCATGGTTTCTGATTGGGGTATATACGTACGGTCACTGTGGGGACGACATCATCGATGCACTTATTGATGAAGCCAATGACAGATGTGGTGTACTCCTCAATGCCATTGGAGGAATCCCGGAACATATTCCAGTCTGGGCTAGCAAAACAGTCCTGTAGCTTAGCATCTGCTTCATCTGACCACTTTTTTATTGATCTAGTCACTGGTGCTTCCTGCTTTAATTTTAGCTAGTAAGCAGGAATCAGGAGGATAGAATTATGGTCAGATTTGCCTAATGGAGGGCGAGGGAGAGCTTTGTATGCATCTCTGTGTGTGGAGTATAGGTGGTCCAGAGTTATTTTCCCTCTGGTTGCACATTTAACATGTTGATAGAAATGAGGTAAAACTGATTTAAGTTTCCCTGCATTAAAGTCCCCGGCTACTAGGAGTGCCACCTGTGGGTGAGCATTTTCTTGTTTGCTTATGGCGGAATACAGCTCATTCAATGCTATCTTGGTGCCAGCCACGGACTGTGGAGGTATGTAAACAGCTACAAAGAATATAGATGAGAACTCTCTCGGTAGGTAATGTGGTCTGCAGCTTATCATGAGAAACTCTACCTCAGGCGAGCAAGGCTCGAGACTCCCTTAGATTTCGTGCACCAGCTGTTGTTTACAAAAATAGAATAACCGCCGCCCCTTGTCTTACCAGACACTGCTGTTCACACGACTCCATGAAGCATAAGATGTTACCGTTTTTAATGTCCCATTGGTAGTTTAATCTTCCCAATAACTCATCCAATTTATTGTCCAAAGATTGCATGTTTGTGAGCAGAGTTGAGGGGAGTGGGGGTTTATTCGATCGCCTCCCACTCCTCAGAAGGCAGCCTGCCCTCCGGCCTCTCTTTCTCCGCCTCCTCTTCACGCAGATCACTGGGGTCGGGGCCTGTTCCAGAGGGAGCCGTATATCCTCCGCCTCGGTCTCGTCAGAGCCGTGAAAGAAGAAAAAGGATTCTGCTAGTTCGTGTTGAGTAGTCGCAGTCCTGATGTCTAGAAGGTGTTTTCGGTCATAAGAGACGGTAGCGGAAACATTATGTACAAAAATAGTAAAAGAACAGGTTACAAACAACGCATATTAACAACAAAAAAACGCAATCAGTTGGGGGCACGTAAAACGTCTGCCTTCTGCTCCGGCGCCATTTTAACAATCCATGGCCACATATTGAGGTTATCCTACTGTAAATACAGTGTATTCAGAACCGTTGACTTTTTCCACATTTTGTTACGTTACGGCCTTAATCTATAATTGATTAAATTGTTTCCCCCCATAATAAATCTCCACACAATACCCCATAATGACAAAGCAAATCAAGTTTTTTTGAAATTTTAGCAAATTTAGAAAAAAATGTACACTGAAATTATACATTTACATAAGTATTCAGACCCTTTACTCAGTACTTTGTAGAGGCACTTTTGGCAGCGATTACAGCCCCGAATATTCTTGGGTATGACGCTACTCTCATGGGTCCTCCTGGCACCAGAGGGTGGGAGAGACCGCCTTAGACACTTTTATTGGACTCAGGTGTGTCTTATTATTTCATGATTGTGTCATTGTTAAAGAGGTGTGTTTTCTGTTGTCCATTGCAGGAGCTTGAATTGTTGACCGTGTACGTTCGTTTCCTGAATGAGTTTTCGAGTCTTAGTGTTTGTTGTTTTTTCAAGTGTACTGTGATACTGTGGCTACAGTTTCTCAGTAAAGTATTAAGTTTATCCTTAATCATTAAATCCTCGTCTGGTCTCTTCTTTGCACCTGGGTCCAACCTTACCACATCACAGCTACAAGCTTGGCACACCTGTATTTGGGGAGTTTCTCACGTTCTTTTCTGCAATTTTTCTCAAGCTCTATCATGTTGGATGTGGATCGTCGCTACACATTTATTTTCAGTTCTTTCCAGAGATGTTAGATCGGGTTCAAGTCCGGACTCTGGCTGGGCCACTCAAGGACATTCAGAGACTTGTCCCGAAGCCACTCCCTCGTTGTCTTGGCTGTGTGCTTAGGGTCGTTGTCCTGTTGGAAGGTGAACCTTCACCCCAGTCTGAGGTCCTGAGCACTCTGGAGTAGGGTTTCATCATCAATGATCTCTCTGTACTTTGCTCCGTTCATATTTCCCTTGACCCTGACTAGTCTCCCAGTCCCTGCCGCTGAAAAACATCACCACAGCATAATTCTGCCACCACCATGCTTCACCGTAGGGATGGTGCCAGGTTTCCTCCAGACGCGAAGCTTGGCATTCAGGACAAAGAGTTCAATCTTGGTTTCATCAGACCAGAGAATCTTGTTTCTCATGGTCTGAGAGTCCTTTAGGTGCCTTTTGGCAATCTCCAAGTGGGCTGTCATGTGCTTTTTACTGAGGAGGGGCTTCCGTCTGGCCACTCTACCACAAAGGCCTGATTGGTGGAGTGCTGCAGAGATGGTTGTCCTTCTGGAAGTTTATCCCATATCCACAGAGGAACTCTGGAGCTCTGTCAGAGTTACCATCGGGTGCTTGGTCACCTCCCTGGACAAGGCCCTTCTCCCCCGATTGCTCAGTTTGGCCTGGCAGCCAACTCTAGGAAGAGTCTTGGTGGTTCCAAACTTATTCCATTTAAGAACGATGGAGGCCGCTGTGTTCTTGGGGACCTTCAATGCTGCAGAAATGTTTTGGTACCCTTCCCCAGATCTGTGCCTTGACACAATCCTGTATCGGAGCTCTAAGGACAATTCCTTCGACCTCATGGCTTGGCAAGACAAAAAGATTTAAGTGCCTTTGAACGGGGTATGGTAGTAGGTGCCAGGTTCTGCCAAATAGTTTCCCGTGTGTATCAAGAATGGTCCACCACACAAAGGACATCCAGCCATCTTGACACAACTTTGTGAAGCATTGGAGTCAACTTGGGCCAGCATCCCTGTGGAA
Source organism: Salvelinus fontinalis (assembly GCF_029448725.1). Lineage (NCBI taxonomy): Eukaryota > Metazoa > Chordata > Actinopteri > Salmoniformes > Salmonidae > Salvelinus > Salvelinus fontinalis. The sequence continues at coordinate 63,155,177 of NC_074665.1, read as the reverse complement.
CGCTTTCGACACCTTGTAGAGCTGATGCCTTGACGAATTGAATCTATTCTGAGGGCAAAAGTGGGGGGGCCACTCAACATTTGGAAGGCGTTGTTCAAGATATCATGCGAATGTTGCAGGTCTGTGTTCCCTACATTTGCTATAATAATCTGTGCAGAATCTCGAACAGCATTGATCAAACTTGCACTATGTACTTTTAATGTAATCTCAACTGCAATCCAGGTAATTTGGTTATGCCATTAGAGGATGTCACCATTGTTGTTGATTCTAAGCAATGTTGTGCTGCTATTTTTATTGACTTGGCCAAAGCTTTTGATACGGTACACCATTCCATTCTTGTGGGCTGGCTAAGGATTATTGATGTCTCTGAGGGGTCTTTGGCCTGGTTTGCTAACTACCTCTCTCAAAGCGTGCAGTGTATAAAGTCAGAACATCGGCTGTGTCAGGCATTGCCTGTCACCAAGGGACTACCCCAAGGCTCAATCCTAGGCCCCACGCTCTTTTCAATCTACATCAACAACATAGCTCAGGCTGTAGGAAGCTAACCCTGATTCAGATGTCCATCCTACCCATGCTAGATTAGGGAGATGTAATTTATAGATCGGCAGGTAAGGATGAACTTAAGGTTGCTCTCGAGCGGATAGATGTTCTTTACCACTAGGCCATCAGATTTGCCACCAATGCTCCTTATAGGACACATCACTGCACTCTATACTCTGTAAAGTGGTCATCTCTGTATACCCATCGCAAGACCCACTGGTTGTTGCCTATTTATACAACCCTCTTAGGCCTCACTCCCCCCTATCTGAGATACATACTGCAGCCCTCATCCTCCACATAAAACACCCGTTCTGCCAGTCACTTTCTCTCCTGATTTCCTCTCTTCTGCACTGATGTAAAAACTCAGTTGAGGAATTGTACTTACACTGTTGCTTTCAAGCTTGGTCATGATGACCAACACATTACAACAGTGATGGGTTCAATGAAAAAAACATGGAAAATTTCAGTTTACGTTCTGATTCAATTGAATTTAAATGGAAATGACCCCAACCCTGCATCACCATTTGTCAAACCCAGAGTCATGGTGATAGTGTCAAATAGTGGGAGTGCTCCTGTGGAGAGGACATATGCTGGCATAGCCATAATCTATCTACCAGTAATAAAACCCAGATTCTAATCTGAACACAGCTCAGGGTTTACGTCAGAAGAGACCACTGGGTGACATGTCATCTACTGATTAGAAATCCTACAGGGGAGGGAGTGTGTGTGTTTGTGTGTGTTTGTGCTTGCGTGCGCACACACGTGCAGGGGCAGATCAGTGCAGTGTCAGAGCAGAGGCCATGTCGTCCGACCTCGTTTTTGGAAACGTTACAACTGTAAAGCCTTCCAAAGGCTAGAATCAGGGCCAGAGCTGTGTGTCTGTCTTCCCTCTTCTGTCTCTTCCCTACCTCTTCTCTAGGTCCCCAAAGCACACACATCCCTGGGTCGCTCGTCTTTTCAGTTCGCTGCAGCTAGCGACTGGAACGAGCTGCAACAATCACTCAAACTGGACAGTTTTATCTCAATCTCTTCATTCAAAGCCTCAATCATGGACACTCTTACTGACAGTTGTGGCTGCTTTGCGTGATGTATTGTTGTCTCTACCTTCTTGCCCTTTGTGCTGTTGTCTGTGCCCAATAATGTTTGTACCATGTTTTGTGCTGCTACCATGTTGTGTTGCTACCATGTTGTTGTCATGTTGTATTGCTGCCTTGCTATGTTGTTGTCTTAGGTCTCTCTTTATGTAGTGTTGTGTTGTCTCTCTTGTCTTGATGTGTGTTCTGTCCTATATTTATATATTTTTTATTTTTTATTATTTTAATTCCAGCCCCCTTCCCCGCAGGAGGCCTTTTACCTTCTGGTAGTCCGTCATTGTAAATAATAATTTGTTCTTAACTGACTAGCTTAGTTAAATAAAGGTTAAATAAAATATTTAAATTATCCTCTCTTCCTCCTCTTTTCTCCTCCTCTTTCTCTTCCCTACCTCCCCTCTCTCTCGCCCTCTCTTCCTTCCTTCGCCTCTTCTCCTTTCCTCCTCTCTCTTCTCCTTCACTCACCTCTACAGAATAACAGGGTGGGTAGTGGTGCCCTTTATTACCTAGCTGGTTACCGAAGTTGGGGGATCATAAAAGCAGGAGGACAAATGGACCTCCCCTGCACCCCTCCCCCCTCAGGACAGGGCTTGCCCATCTGTCTGTCAGAAGGCTCCCTGCTAGGACAAGACAGGAGGACAGGCCCTAGTGTCTCCTCACTCCTCCCTTCCTTCAGGGCTGTTTAGGATGATTAGGATCATTATGAGGATCTTCTGCTCTATGCATGTTTTCTTCTTCTTCTTATATGCAGCATATAAATAGGATAGTTTGGGGTCAAGGGGGGGTGGCTTTATTATATATATTTTGGGAAACACAGACTGAAAGGGGGGTAGGAAGTGGAGCATAATTTCTTTGTTATTCTTGGTCTCATCTGTTCATCATTATAATGGATGAGTAAAGAATAGTCTCAACTCATCTTGCTCACTCCAATTAGACCAGGGTAGCCACATTAGCCTGAAAAGATGAACTTGACAGACACACCCCCATATGTGTAGCAGCTTAACCATATATCAGCATATATGAATGTTGGTCTGGTTCAGAAACACCTTGAGGGGTGCGTTAAAGATGAGCTCTGCCAAGGTTAAACAGCGCCACTGGTTGCTTTAGGTGCATTTATTCATGTTTTTGTTTTGTTTTTGGGGAGGCGATTATTCAGCAAAGTAATAAGAAAACATCGTAGTACATCCATCGTGCGTGCAGTGATGTGCAATTATGTCCGCGGGAATAAAACAGTTTTGTTGTTTGGTGTAACATCTTTGTTGTTGTAATATCGCAAATGGACGTGGCAGTTTCACCAACTTTAAAGCAACTGCAAAATCAGGAGTACCCCCATAAGCCCTCCAAAAATTACTTGACAGACACACCCCCATAAGTGTAGCTAAAGCATATTTCACAGTTAGCCCACATGAAAAATACTACAGTTTACTATAGAGTACTAACTACTGTGGCAGACCAGGGGGTTTGACCAAGACGTTTCCACAGATCAGAGACAGACACAAGTGTGATTCCTTAGTTTCAAGGGTGTTTATTTTGGAGACCTCTTCCGGGTTACCGCCTTCTGGGCTCCGGGGAATGCTGTCTCCTCTGAGGTAGAACACCGACCCCTCGGTTTTAGCAGACCGTGAGGACATCTGTCCGGTAGCAACCTCTCACTACCTCCAACCCTACTATGTGCTGCCCTACTGGCAGCTTAATAGACCCGGTGAGCAATCAGCCCCTTGATTACTCGCCAGCCTCAATCAGACCCAATTAGTCCTGGCAAAAGGACCCGTTCGAGATCTGGCATGACCAGCAGAGGGAATCACCGCTGCGTGATGTAGACTCCGTCTGTCACAAGGCCTCGATGAGTCTCCCCTTGGTGGCTTGTTCACTACTTACTTTAGATTTCTATAGTAAACTGTATTATAGTGTAGAGTATGTGTGTAGTACTTACTATAGAATGTTGTAGTATACTGTAGAATTGTCACGCCCTGACCTTAGAGATCCTTTTTATGTCTCTATTTTGGTTTGGTCAGGGCGTGAGTTGGGGTGGGTATTCTATGTTCTATGTTTTGTAGTTCTATGTTTTGGCTGGATAGGGTTCTCAATCACGGACAGCTGTCTATCGTTGTCTCTGATTGAGAACCATACTTAGGCTGCCCTTTTTCCCACCTGGAAGTTGACTTTGTTTAGGGCACATAGTCTTTAGCGTCACGGTTTGTTTTTGTAGTGTTTATTGTTTTGTTCGGCGTCATTTTTATTAATAAACAGAAAATATACGCTCACCACGCTGCACCTTGGTCCTCCAACAGCCGTGACAGAACTTCCCACCAACAACGGACCAAGAAGCGTGGTAAGGAGGAGCAGCGCGTCCAGAATTCATTGACTTGGGAGGAGATCCTGGACGGTAAGGGACCCTGGAGGCAGGCTGGGGAGTATCGCCGTCCATAGGAGGAACTGGAGGCAGCAAGAGCAGAGCGGCAGCGTTACGAAGGGACACGGCTAGCAAGGAAGCCCGAGAGGCAGCTCGCACACAGGGAGTGTGGCTGAGTCAGGTTGGAGACCTGAGCCAACTCCCCGTGCTTACCGTGGCGAGCGTCGTACTGGTCAGGCACCACTGGTCTCCAGTGCGCGTGCACAGCCCGGTGCCCTACCTTCCAGCTCCCCGAATCGGCAGGGCTAGAGTGGGCATCCAGCCAGGTCGGAGGGTGCCGGCTCAGCGCATCTGGCCGCCAGTACATCTCTACGGCCCAGGATATCCTGCGCCGGCTATGCGCACTGTGTCTCCGGTGCGTCTACACAGCCCAGTGCGTCCTGTGCCAGCGCCTCACATCTGCAGTGCGAAAATAACCATCCAGCCAGGACGGGTTTTGCAGGCTCTACGCTCAAGACCTCCAATGCGCCTCCACGGCCCAGTTTATCCTGTGCCTGTCCCCAGAAGGACAGGGCCTCCTGTATGTCTCTCCAGCCTGGTGAGTCCTGTGCCTAGAACTAATCCTCCTGTATGTCTCCCCAGCCTGGTGAGCCCTGTGGCAGCTCAACGCACCAGACTGCCCATACGTCTCCCCCTCCAGTGATGATCCATGGCACGAAGCCTCCAGTGATGATTCATGGCACGAAGCCTCCAGTGATGATTCATGGCACGAAGCCTCCAGTGATGATTCATGGCACGAAGCCTCCAGTGATGATCCATGGCACGAAGCCTCCAGTGATGATTACATTTTACATTTTAGTCATTTAGCAGACGCTCTTATCCAGAGCGACTTACAGTAGAGTGCATACATTTTATTACATTTTACATACTGAGACAAGGATATCCCTACCGGCCAAACCCTCCCTAACCCGGACGACGCTATGCCAATTGTACGTCGCCCAACGGACCTCCCGGTTGCGGCCGGCTGCGACAGAGCCTGGGCGCGAACCCAGCCCAGCCTGGGCGCGAACCCAGAGACTCTGGTGGCGCAGCTAGCACTGCGATGCAGTGCCCTAGACCACTGCGCCACCCGGAAGAAGCCTCCAATGATGATCCATGGCAAGAAGCCTCCAGTGATGATTCATGGCACGAAGCCTCCAGTGAGGAGTCATGGAACAAAGGCCTCCAGTCCGGAGCCTCCAGCGACGGCCTCCTGTATGGAGCCTCCAGCGACGGCCTCCTGTCCGGAGCCTCCAGCGACGGCCTCCAGTCCGGAGCCTCCAGCGACGGCCTCCAGTCCGGCGCCCCCAGCGACGTTCTCCAGTCCGGAGCCTCCAGCGACGTTCTCCAGTCCGGAGCGTCCAGCGACGTTCTCCAGTCCGGAGCGTCCAGCGACATTCTCCAGTCCGGGGCCCGCAACGACATTCTCCAGTCCGGGGCCCGCAACGAGGGTCCCCAGTCCGGGGTCGACGACGAGGGTCCCTGCACCAGAGGTGCCACCAAAGTGGGGTGAGCCAGTGGTGGAGCGGGGTCTGCGTCCCACACCTGAGCCACCACCGCGGATAGATGCCCACCCAGACCCTCCCCTATAGGTTTAGGTTTTGAGGTCGAAGTCCGCACCTTTGGGGGGGGGTACAGTAAACTGTATTATAGTGTAGAGTATGTGTGTAGTACTTACTATAGAATGTTGTAGTATACTGTAGAATTGTCACGCCCTGACCTTAGAGATCCTTTTTATGTCTCTATTTTGGTTTGGTCAGGGCGTGAGTTGGGGTGGGTATTCTATGTTCTATGTTTTGTAGTTCTATGTTTTGACTGGATAGGGTCTCAATCACGGACAGCTGTCTATCGTTGTCTCTGATTGAGAACCATACTTAGGCTGTATCAGAAACACGCTGATAGATGCTTCAAAGCAACAAAATACTCATCTTGAGAATACTTCCAGAACCACTTGAATGTTACTTTAAAGCAACTGCAGGAAGAGAGGTTACATATTTTTGTCAGGTTTAATGAACTGACCCCAGTGCAGTGCTATAGGGCAGGAAGAACGAAGGCCAAAATCAATCAGCTGAATTGTATCAGTGATCAATCAGTGATCAGACTGTAGAGAATATATTGATCATTTATAGTGGGATAGTGCTTGATAAGAGGAGGAGAAAGAGGCGAGAGAGATGGCGAGAGAGGGGACGGAGGGAGATAGGGATAGAGATAAAGGTTGAAATACAGAGATAAAAGTTGAGCGAGAGAGGGTAATGGAAAGAGAGAAAGTGGTAGAGGTGAAGAGACAGAGTGAAATAGAAAATGGGATATTGAAAGCGAAAGGGAGGAAGAGGGGAAAAGAGACAGGAAGGTTATGAAAGCAAGTTCTCAGGGAGGCCCTCCTCCCTTCTCGTTCCATTCTCTCCTCTTTTCCCTCTCTTCCTCTTGCATGTGGATCAGGGAAGGCTGTTGTTTCATGTTGAGGTGACCTATTTTGGAATTCGTGAGAGTGCGCACACATCAGATGAGACCGCAGTCAAAGCTATAGATGGTCGAGATAAACAAACACAGACTGTGATATCTCCCCTCGTGTGGGTGTGGGTGTGTGGGTGGGTGCGGGTGGGTGCGGTTGCGTGCGTAGGGGGTATATTTTTATAGGAATATTAAGGTGGCAGTGTCTCAAGGGGGGCAGTGGTCTCCTCTTCTCTCCTTTCACAGAACACAGCATTTAAGGGAGTACATTTAACTCTGAATGACCAGTGTATTGTACTCCAAACGGTTACTTTTAGGATATACCATAGTGTTACAGTTTCACATGATAGAAAGTAATATAATTTGCTTCTAACATGTATTTGCTGTTCTGTCTCTGTACATGCATTACCTTATTGTTCCTCTCTCTCTGTGTTTCCAGACTCCAGGTCAGGAGGTGTAGTGGAGGAGAGGCAGCCCAAGAAGTAGTGAGGTTCTGGGGATGAGAAGTCCCTGTTCTCTTCCTGTCTTCCCCAGAGAACCAGGAGAACACTGGGACTCTCAAACAGGTAAAGGTCAGTGTTTGGTGTTTGTCTGTCATGTTAACATACGAATTAGAAGAAAATCAATACATAACAATTTGGTGGGTGCTTATATTTGTCCTATTTTACACATGTACACGTGTGTATTAATAGGAAATGTGTTTTTTGCATATCCCAACTCCATTATCAACAGCAACCCTGGAGCAATTAGGGGAGGTGCCTTGCTCAAGGGCACAACAACCGATTGTTCACCCTGTTGGCTCGGGGATTCAAACTAGTGACATTCCAGTTACTGGCCCAATGCTCTAACCGCTAGGTTATCTGCCGCCACAACCGCTAGGCTACCTGCCGCCACATATCAGTGTCCTGAAACTCAGCCATTTTCCCAAGTCACGTAGAAATTTGTTCTCCCTCTCTCTCATTCAATTCAATTCAACAGGTTTTATTGGCATGGGAAACATATGTTTACATTTCCAAAGCAAGTGAAATAGATAATAAACAAAAGTGAAATAAACAATCAAAAACAAACAGTAAACATTACACTCACAAAAGTTTCAAAGGAATGTCATTTAAAATGTCACATTATGGCTATGTACAGTGTTGTAACGATGTACAAATAGTTAAAGTACAAAAGGGAAAATAAATAAGCATAAATATGGGTTGTATTTACAATGGTGTTTGTTTTTCACTGGTTGACCTTTTCTTGTGACAAAAGGTCACAAATCTTGCTGCTGTGATGGCACACTGTGGTATTTCACCTAAAAGATATGGGAGTTGATCAGTATTGGATTTGTTCTCTTATTCTTTGTGGGTCTGTGTAATCTGAGGGAAATTGGTGTTGCTAATATTGTCATACAGTTGAAGTCGGAAGTTTACATACACCTTAGCCAAATACATTTAAACTCAGTTTTTCACAATTCCTGTCATTTAATCCTAGTAAACATTCCCTGTCTTGGGTCAGTTAAGATCACCACTTTATTTTAAGAATGTGAAATGTCAGAATAATAGTAGAGAGAATTATTTATTTCAGCTTTTGTTTCTTTCATCACATTTTCAGTGGGTCAAAAGTTTACATACACTCAATTAGTATTTGGTAGCATTGCCTTTAAATTGTTTAACTTGGGTCAAACGTTTCAGGTAGCCTTCCACAAGCTTCCCACAATAAGTTGGGTGAATTTTGGCCCATTCCTCCTGACAGAGCTGGTGTAACTGAGTCAGGTTTGTATGCCTCCTTACTCGCACACGCTTTTTCACTTCTGCCCACAAATTTTCTATGGGATTGAGGTCAGGGCTTTGTGATATCCACTCCAATACATTGGCTTTGTTGTCCTTAAGCCATTTTGCCACAACTTTGGAAGTATGCTTGGGGTTATTGTCCATTTGGAAGAACCATTTGCGACCAAGCTTTAACTTCCTGACTGATGTCTTGAGCTGTTGCTTCAATATATCCACATAATCTTCCATCCCGATGAAGCCATCTATTTTGTGAAGTGCACCAGTCCCTTCTGCAGCAAAGCACCCCCATAACATGATGCTGCCACCCCCGTGCTTCACGGTTGGGATGGTGTTCTTTGGCTCGCAAGCGTCCCCCTTTTTCCTCCAAACATAACGATGTTCATTATAGCCAAACAGTTCTATATTTGTTTCATCAGACCAGAGGACATTTCTCAAAAAAGTACGATCTTTGTCCCCATGTGCAGTTGCAAACCGTAGTCTGGCTTTTTTATGGCGGTTTTGGAGCAGTGGCTCCTTCATTTCTGAGCGGCCTTTCAGGTTATGTCGATATAGGACTCAATTTTCTGTGGATATAAATACTTTTGTACTTGTTTCCTCCAGCATCTTCACAAAGTCCTTTGCTGTTGTTCTGGGATTGATTTGCACTTTTCGCACCAAAGTACGTTCATCTCTAGGAGACAGAACGTGTCTCCTTCCTGAGTGGTATGATGGCTGCGTGGTCCCATGGTGCTTATACTTGCGTACTATTGTTTGTACAGATGAACATGGTACCTTCAGGCGTTTGGAAATTGCTCCTAAGGATGCACCAGACTTGTGGAGGTCTTGGCTGATTTCTTTTGATTTTCCCATGATGTCAAGCAAAGAGACACTGAGTTTGAAGGTAGGCCTTGAAATACATCCACAGGTACACATCCAATTGACTCAAATTATGTCAATTAGCCTATCAGAAGCTTCTAAAGCCATGACATAATTTTCAGGAATTTTCCAAGCTGTTTAACTTTTCTGCGCTACGGATACCGAATACGGGTTCACTTTCCTAAACAACCACTGAATTGCAGGGCACCATATTCAAAAAATATTCCTAAAAATATTTATAATCATACAATCACAAGTGAAATATACCAAAACACAGCTTAGCTTGTTGTTAATCTACCTATCATGTCAGCTTTTGAAAATAGATTTTACAGCAAAAGAAATCCAAGCTTTTGTGAGTGTAGCTTTCAATGCTACATCAGCTAGCCCCAAATTAGCATGGTCACGAAAGTCAGAAAAGCAATAAAATGAATCGCTTACCTTAGATAATCTTCAGACGTTTCCACTCACGAGACTCCCAGTTATACAACAAATCTTCTTTTTGTTCGATAATTATTCCTTTTATCACAAAAAACGCCATTTGGGTTGCGCGTTATGATGAGAACTACAGCCTCGTTCCGGTCCTGAAAGGAAGATGAAAATTTCCAAATGTATCAGATTAAAAAATATTACAAAAAATATTTATAATCATGCAATCACAAGTGAAATATACCAAAACACAGCTTAGCTTGTTGTTAATCCACCTATCGTGTCAGATTTTTAAAATATATTTTACAGCGAAAGAAATACAAGCTTTTGTGAGTGTAGCTTTCAATGCTATAACAGCTTAGCCTTATATTAGCTTGGTTAACTTGGTCACGAAAGTAAGAAAAGCAATAAAATTAATCGCTTACTTTTGATAATCTTCGGGTGTTTCCACTCACGAGACTCCCAGTTACACAACAAATTTTATTTTTGTTCGATAAATATTACTTATCACCAAAAAACGCCATTTGGGTTGCGCATTATTTTGAGAACAAAAGTCGTGTTCCACTTGACAAATCCCAAAAAGTATCCGAAATGGTCATAGCAACATTTAAAATGTTTTTTATAATCAAACCTCAGGTTGTCTTTAACTAACATAATCGATAATATTTCAATCGGAGCATAACCTATTCATTAAGAGAGAAAAGGAAAATGGGGAGCTCCTCCCACGCGCGCAGGAAATATTCAGAGGACACCTGACCTCTTTTGAAACATCTCGCTCATTTTTCAAAATAAAAGCCTGAAACTATGTCTAAAGCCTGGTCACAGCCTGAGGAAGCCTTTGGAAAAGGAATCTGGTTGATACCCCTTTAAATGGAGGTTAGACAGGCCAGGAAACAAAGATGTAAAAAAAATATATATATATCACTTCCGGGTTACTTTTTCTCAGGATTTTGCTTGCAGAATAAGTATTATTTTTCTCAAAGACAATATTTTGACAGTTTTGGAAACTTTGGAGTGTTTTCTATCCTAATCTGTAAATTATATGCATATTCTACGATCTGGGCCAAAGAAAATGTCCGTTCACGTTGGGTACGTTGTTTAAAAATAAAAATAAATTCTGACCCCTAGCGCTAAGAGGTTTTAAAGGCACAGTCAACTTAGTGTATGTAAACTTCTGACCCACTGGAATTGTGATACACTGAATTATAAGTGAAATAATCTGTCTGTGAACAATTATTGGAAAAATGACTTGTGTCATGCACAAAGTAGATGTCCTAACCGACTTGCCAAAACTATAGTTTGTTGACAAGAAATTTGTGGAGTGGTTGAAAAACGAGTATTAATGACTCCAACCTAAGTGTATGTAAACTTCCGACTTCAACTGTATATTTTGCAGGACGTTTGGAAGTGCAGCTCAGGTTCCACCTAATTTTGTGGGCAGTGTGCAGAGTGTGCACCTACAGCGGCCTTTCTCAATAGCAAGGCTCTGCTCACTGAGTCTGTACATAGTCAAAGCTTTCCTTAAGTTTGGGTCAGTCACAGTGGTCAGGTATATTGCCACTGTGTACTCTGTGTTTAGGGCCAAATAGCATTCTAGTTTGTGCTGTTTTTTTGTTAATTATTTCCAATGTGTCAAGTAATCTTTTTGTTCTCTCATGATTTGGTTGGGTCTAATTGTGTTGCTGTCCTGGGGCTCTGTGGGGTCTGTTTGTGTTTGTGAACAGAGTCCCAGGACCAGCTTGCTTAGGGGACTCTTCTCCAGGTTCATCTCTCTGTAGGTGATGGCTTTGGTATGGAAGGTTTAGGAATTGAGTCCTTTAAGGTGGTTGTAGAATTTAACGTCTCTTTTCTGTATTTTGATAATTAGCGGGTATCGGCCTAATTCTGCTCTGCATGCATTATTTGGTGTTTTATGTTGTACACAGAGGATATTTTTGTAGAATTCTGCATGCAGAGTCTCAATTTGGTGCTTGTCCCATTTTGTGAATTCTTGGTTGGTGAGCGGACCCCAGACCTCACAACCATAAAGGGAAATGTGTTCTATAATTGATTCAAGTGTTTTTAGCCAGATCCTAATTGGTATGTCAAATTAAATATTTATTTTGATGGCATAGAATGCCCTTTTTGTCTTGTCTCTCAGATCATTCACAGCTTTGTGGAAGTTACCTGTGGCGCTGATGTTTAGGCCAAGGTATGTATAGTGTTTTGTGTGCTCTAGGTCTAGATGGAATTTGTATTTGTGGTCCTGGCGACTGGACCTTTTTTGGAACACCATTATTTTGGGCTTACTGAGATTTACTGTCAGGGCCCAGGTCTGGCAGAATCTGTGCAGACGATCTAGGTGCTGCTGTAGGCTGTCCTTGGTTGGGGACAGAAGCACCAGATCATCAGCAAACAGTAGATATTTGACTTCAGATTCTAGTAGGGTGAGGCCGGGTGCTGCAGACTGTTCTAGTGCCCTCGCCAATTCGTTGATTTATATGTTGAAGAGGGTGGGGCTTAAGCTGCATCCCTGTCTCACCCCACGGCCCTGTGGGAAGAAATGTGTGTGTTTTTTGCCTATTTTAACCGCACACTTGTTGTTTGTGTACAAATATTTTATAATGTCGTATGTTTTTCCCCCAACACCACTTTCCATCAATTTGTATAGCAGACCCTCATGCCAAATAGATTCAAAGGCTTTTTTGAAATCAACAAAGCATGAGAAGACTTAGTCTTTGTTTTGTTTGTCAATTAGGGTGTTTAGGGTGAATACGTGGTCTGTCATACAATAATTTGGTAAAAAGCCAATTTGACATTTGCTCAGTAGATTGTTTTCACTGAGGAAATGTACGAGTCTGCTGTTAATGATAATGCAGAGGATTTTCCCAAGGTTGCTGTTGACCCATATCCCACTGTAGTTATTGGGGTCAAATTTGTCTCCACTTTTGTGGATTTAGGTGGTCAGTCCTTGGTTCCAAATATTGGGGAAGATACCAGAATCATAAAACACGGCACGAGATGTTAAAACTGTCCATTGTGCCAATAGATGGTATGCACTCACATGAGATTTGCCGTGATGTTGACAGAGTGTCATGGGAGGTTTATTTCTTAGACTGGGTTAAGATGTCAATTTTGGGACACATCCTCAGTAGTAAGTATGATGTTTAAGTGTTTTAGTATAGCCAATTGGAATTTGTTGTCTGTATATTTTTTCATTTCATTGAGGATGTCATCACCACAGGCCTTTTTGTGTTGGAGGGTTTTTATTTTGTTCTGTAGTTCATTCATTCATTCATTCATTCATCACTCTCTCTCTCACACACACACACACTCACAGACAGACTTACACACACATATGTAAATTGAGGTCTCGCCAAAGGCTTTGAAGGTGCTGTTTGAGATAAATTTAACTGATGAATAGCAGTGACAGCGGAGGAGGACACACACTTAGAGTGTGATAGCATAGGGACGAAGGGTCAGGGGTCATGGCTAGTTCTGTGTCACTGCGGGGGAGAGGGTGGGGGTGACACTGCCCGAGAGTAAGTAAGTGAGAGAGGTTTTTGATATCACAGGATTGAATAGCTTGTGTACTCATTAGCTAGATCAGTTGGGATTATTATGCCACGTTTGTCCTCTCTATTACAGCCCCTTATAGTGACTAGTGGGTGTTGGGCAGTGAGGGGGGGTGAGGGGGAGCAGAGAGATAAAGTTCTGCTCCCCATCTTGTTGCAGCTTCAACCCCATGGCTCCAATTTGTGTGTTGATAGTGGTGTGTGGTCTTCACAGCTGCTGTCCTTTCCTTTTTCCTCTTTCTCCATTACCAGGTTTCACCTCTCCTGCTGTCCCCTGTCACTCGCCTCAAATGTTCCCTCTCCCCAGCCCAGCTGTCCCCTTCTCTCACAGGCTTCTGTGCCTCTTTCTGTCCTCTGCCTCTTGTTGTCCCTCTCTCTGTTCCCTCCTGTCTCTCTCCATACACTCTCTCTGTCTCTCTATCTTTCTCTTTTCCATGTGTCTTCCTTCCTTCCTTCCTTCTTATTCTGAAAAGAGAGGTAGAAAGCGAGAGAGGGAGAAAGAGAATGAGCAATGGAGAGGGAGAGTGGACTGTACTGCTGGGACTTAATGAAGCTAATGGGCAGAGTAAACACACCATTGACCTAAAGTGGACAGATTTGTGTGCATTCGTGTGTGCGTGCCTTTAGGCTCTGTGTGTTTGCGTTCATGGCTGCGTGTGTGTGTGTTTAATGGTGGACGCTTGTTAGGTCTTAGCTCTGTCTCATAAATCCAGTTATAATAGGGATTTGTGTGTCTGAGTGATTTGCAACCTGCTTCCTTCTATTGTTCTGGCCAACACTGGGACTCTCTCTCCATCTCTCTTTCTCTTTCTCCATATCACACACACACACACACACACACACACACACACACACACACACACACAAACCAGACACACTGACCACAACTTTCCATCTTGAGTTCTATTTTTAGCACTGAGAGGTTGCTGATGCTAGCAGTAGGAATGTGCCATGTCACAGAGTTGAGGTTAGTTCAGCTCACTCCCACCTCACTCCCACCTCACTCCCTGTTACCAATACCTGTGGGGAGTTACTTTATTTGAGAAATATTGGCTGGAAAGAGGAGAGAGAGGGAGGGAGAAAGAGAGAGAATGGGATGGAGAGACAGCAGGATGAGATGAAAGAAGAAATGGTGGGTCAGATACATTTTCTTCATTAGAAGTATACTGACTCTAGTGTGTCTCACTCTCTCTCTGTCCATCGCTCTTTCTGTCTGTCTATCTATCTCTCTCGCTCTCGCTCTCTCGCTCTCGCTCTCTCTTGCTCTCTCTCGCTCTCTCTCGCTCTCTCTCGCTCTCTCTCTCGCTCTCTCTCTCGCTCTCTCTCTCGCTCTCTCTCTCGCTCTCTCTCTCGCGCTCTCTCTCGCTCTCTCTCTCGCTCTCTCTCTCGCGCTCTCTCTCGCGCGCTCTCTCTCGCGCTCTCTCTCGCGCTCTCTCTCGCGCTCTCTCGCGCTCTTGCTCTCTCGCTCTCTCGCTCTCTCTCCAGTGTTCACTCATTTCTCTAATTGCTTTTCCATGGCAGCTCACACAGCAATAAAACTAGATTTGTTTAGTTCATAGAGGCCGGTGCGGAACACACACACAAACACACACCCATTATACTAAAATGTCCACTCATGCAGTCTGTGTGCTCTAATTCTGCGCAGATGGACGTTTATTCACAGCTGTGTGTATGTGTATGTGTGCTTGCATGTGTGTTATGTAACTCTACTCCCTTTCCTCTGGGTTAATTAGGTTCACATATCTATGTTCCCGCTCTCTTTCCATCCCCTTCCTTCCTCAACCCCCCATCTCTAACGCTTTCTCTCAATCTCTCTCCTGTCGCAACTGTAGTTCCTAAATTAGAACCTGTTTTGTAATGAAAACAGTCAGTGTTATTTTTATTTACCTTTCAGGGCAGCTTCCGGGGAGGTAGTCCCATAGGCCTGAAGCA
Organism: Salvelinus fontinalis; assembly: GCF_029448725.1. NCBI lineage: Eukaryota > Metazoa > Chordata > Actinopteri > Salmoniformes > Salmonidae > Salvelinus > Salvelinus fontinalis. The sequence continues at coordinate 63,140,161 of NC_074665.1, read as the reverse complement.
CACACAAACAAGCACACGCACAGAGAGATAGAATAAAGGAGAAAATTACATGAGAAGGGAGAGTGGAAGTGATTTTGGTATATGAATGAAGGTTTTTGATTGATTTCAGTAGGCTGATGGTATATCAGTTCAGATGGATGTATCTAGTCCCCCAGCTCTGCAGGGTGTATCCACCATATCAGGATGAGAGAGGCTTACTGTGGTATAATCCACTTACCATCTATGGTTACCACAGGCTTTGATTGGGACAGGGTTTCTCACCAGGGTCTGAGGGGGTTAAAGCTGATTAAAGGGATGCTGTAGATCACCCCCAAAATAAAAGTTAGAGACAGTCATAGGTAAACTGAGAACGAGAGAGGCATAGAAAGGGAGAGAGAAAGAAAAAAGAAAGATGCGGGACAGAGCATGCAGACAGGATTAAAAACACACAACCTGTGTGTGTATTTGATTTTGTATTTTTTATGGATCCCCATTAGCTGCTGCCAAGGCACACATCTACAGTACAAAATCCACGTGTACGTGTGTGTATAGTGCGTATGTTACCGTGTGTGTGTATGCATGTGCCTGTGCCTGTTTGTGGTGCTTCACAGACCCCGCTGTTCCATAAGGTTTATTTTTATTTGTTTTTTAAATCTAATTTTACTGCTTGCATCAGTTGATGTGGAATAGAGTTCCATGTAGCCGTGGCTCTATGTAGTACTGTGTCCCTCCCATAGTCTGTTCTGAACTTGGGGACTGTGAAGACACCCCTGGTGGCATGTCTTGTGGGGTATGCATGGGTGTCTGAGCTGTGCGCCAGTAGTTCAAACAGAGAGCTTGGTGCATTTAACATGTCAATACCTCTCATAAATACAAGTAGTGATGAAGTCAATCTCTCCTCCACTTTGAGCCAGGAGAGATTGACATGCATATTATTCATATTAGCTCTCTGTGTACATCCAAGGGACAGCCGTGCTACCCTGTTCTGAGCCAATTGCAATTTTCCTATGTCCCTAGGGCCTGTAGGACCAGCCTTGTTGATAGTGCTATTCACTTCTTATGGCTGCAGGGGCAGTATTGAGTAGCTTGGATGAAAGGTGCACAGAGGTGCCCATAGTAAACTGCCTGCTCCTCAGTCCCAGTTGCTAAACTGCCTGCTCCTCAGTCCCAATATATGCATATTATTATTCGTATTGGATAGAAAACAATCTGAAGTTTCTAAAACTGTTTGAATTATGTCTGTGAGTATAACAGAACTCATATGGCAGGCAAAAACCTGAGAAGTTCCACTTCCTGTTTGAATTTTTTCTGAGGTGGCAGATTTTCAACCAAGCACTCAATGAAATTACAGCGAGATATGAATGAGTTTTCACTTCCTACGGCTTCCACTAGATGTCAACAGTCAATAGAACTTTGTCTGATGACTCTAATGTGAAGGGGGGCTGAAGGAGGAATGAGTAATCACTGCCATGAGCTGAGCATGCTTTCACCATGCGCTTTCACATGAGGAGGACCTCCGTTCCACCTCTCTTCTGAAGTCAATCCAATTCTCCGGTTGGAACGTTATTCAAGATGTATGTTAACAACATTCTAAAGATTGATTCAGTACATCGTTTGACATGTTTCTACTGACTGTTACGGAACTTTTGGACATTTCGTCACGTTATAGTGGAGGCGCTTTGTAAGTTTGGAATTGTTTACCAAAGCCGCTAACCAAAGTAGCTAATTGGACATAAATAACGGACATTATCGAACAAATCAAGCATTTATTGTGGACCTGGGATTCCTAGGACTGCATTCTGATGAAGATCATCAAAGGTAAGGAAACATTTATCATGTATTTTCTGGTTTCTGTTGACCCCAACATGGCGGCTAATTTGGCTATTGTTCTGAGCTCCGTCTCAGATTATTGCATGATTTGCTTTTTCCGTAAAGTGTTTTTTAAATCTGACACAGCGGTTGCATTAAGGAGAGGTATATCTATAATTCCATGTGTATAACTTGTATTATCATCTACATTTATGATGAGTATTTCTGTTGAAACGATGTGGCTATGCAAAATCACTTGATGTTTTTGGAACTAGTGAATGTAACGCGCCAATGTAAACTCAGATTTTTTGTTATAAATATGAACTTTATCAAACAAAACATGCATGTATTGTGTAACATGAAGTCCTATGAGTGTCATCTGATGAAGATAATCAAAGGTTAGTGATACATTTTATCTCTATTTCTGCTTTTTCTGACTGCTATCTTTCGCTGGAAAAATGACTGTGCTTATTGTGGTTTTGTGGTGACTTAACATAAGAAGGCAGAGCTGCGCTTTATTATGGACAGACTTCTCTCCATTTGACCTACTGTTGTATCAATATACACTGCTCAAAAAAATAAAGGGAACACTTAAACAACACAATGTAACTCCAAGTCAATCACACTTCTGTGAAATCAAACTGTCCACTTAGGAAGCAACACTGATTGACAATAAATTTCACATGCTGTTGTGCAAATGGAATAGACAAAAGGTGGAAATTATATGCAATTAGCAAGACACCCCCAAAAAAGGAATGGTTCTGCAGGTGGTGACCACAGACCACTTCTCAGTTCCTATGCTTCCTGGCTGATGTTTTGGTCATTTTTGAATGCTGGCGGTGCTTTCACTCTAGTGGTAGCATGAGACGGAGTCTACAACCCACACAAGTGGCTCAGGTAGTGCAGTTCATCCAGGATGGCACATCAATGCGAGCTGTGGCAAAAAGGTTTGCTGTGTCTGTCAGCGTAGTGTCCAGAGCATGGAGGCGCTACCAGGAGACAGGCCAGTACATCAGGAGACGTGGAGGAGGCCGTAGGAGGGCAACAACCCAGCAGCAGGACCGCTACCTCCGCCTTTGTGCAAGAAGGTGCACTGCCAGAGCCCTGCAAAATGACCTCCAGCAGGCCACAAATGTGCATGAACATGACCATTTACAATCCAGGGTTACTCCAAGCAGTTTAGTCTCCTCAACTTGCTCAATTTCCACATGATTTATTACAAGATTTAGTTGAGGTTTAGGGTTTAGTGAATTATTTGTCCCAAATACAATGCTTTTCGTTTGTAACTAACTGCAGCTCTTTGTTAGTTGTTGCAGACATTTCAGTCGCTGTAGCAGCTGACATGTATAGTGTTGAGTTATCCGCATACATAGACACACTGATTTTACTCAAAGCCTGTGGCACGTCGTTAGTAAAGATTGAAAAAGTAAGGGGCCTAGACAGCTGCCCTGGGGAAATCCTGATTTTACCTGGATTATGTTTGAGAGGCTTCCATTAAAGAACACCCTCTGTGTTCTGTTAGACAGGTAACTCTTTATTCACTATACAGCAGGGGGTGTAAAGCCATAACACATACATTTTTCCAGCAGCAGACAATGATCGATAATGTCAAAAGCCACACTGAAGTCTAACAAGACAGTCCCCACAATCTTTTTAGCATAGATTTCTCTCAGCCAATCATCTGTCATTTGTGTAAGTGCCGTGCTTGTTTAATGTCCTTCCCTATAAGCATGCTGAAAGTTTGTTGTCAATTTGTTTACTGTAAAATAGCATTATATCTGGTCAAACACCATTTTTTCCAAAAGTTGATAACAGGCTGATTGGTCGACTATTTGAGCCAGTAAAGGGGGCTTTACTATTCCTAAGTAGCGGAACTACTTTAGCTTCCCTCCAGGCCTGGGGGTACACTTTCTAGTAGGCTTAAATTGAAAATATGGCTAATAGGAGTGGCAATATCGTCCGCTATTATCCTCAGTAATTTTCCATCCAAGTTGTCAGACCCTGGTGGTGGTGGTGGTGGGGTGTGTGTGTGTGTGTGTGTGTGTGTGTGTGCGTGTGAACGAGAGAGAAAAAGAAAAGCGAGGAGAGAATTGGAGGAAAGCTGAGTGTGTGTGAGAAGTAGTGGGGGCCAGCAAACAAAGTGAGAGCAGAGGGTGGAGGAGGGGAAGGAGGCGGAGCTAAGACAGACAGCAGGGAAGGAAGAAAAGCAGAGTAGGGGGAAAGAGAGGAGAAGAGATCAAAGGGGAGAAGGAAAGAGTGCTTCCTTTTAAAACTCCTCACAGTGGTTTGTGGAATAAAGGAAAGTTAGAGGAGAACGAGAGAGGAGAAACAGAGAGGAAGATTTGAGTTAACGAACTGGGACCATAGTGATTTTTTTTCAGGAGAGACGGAGACAAGTGGAGGCAGCAATGCAGGCGTTTCACTGGGGTGAGTGTGTGTGAGCAAGCATGGTTCATGATCAAACTTACTCTGAAATGTGTGGGGGCGTGTGTGTGTGTGCTCGTGTGGGTGCTCACGTGCATGAGTGTATGCTTAGAAAATATTTTACGTTTTCTCTGTTTAGTCAATCAAAGTTACCAATTGGAACTTTAGGCACTCAAGGCGGTGTGGGAAAGCAGTTCCATCAATGGAAGGTGTGAGGTGATAATGCTGTCCCACATTTTCCAACTCCAGGTACATAGACCATGAAAAAATCACTGTGTGTGTGTGTATGAAAGCTCGCCTACCTAAACAGAAAGACAGAGCGTTACAGGGTAGGAAACTACTCTAGAAATGCCACAGTAAGCCAGGCTGTTTTGGCCAAATGCAGCCTGGCTTACTGGCAGTACAGGCAGTACAGGCTGACTCCAGATCAGTTGATACTGGAGTTAATATCGGGACATATCAACAATAACTACAACTCTAAACTGACCCCCAGTCAGTTGCTCGGTTTTTTTCTGAGGGCAGTTCCATAGTAACTGGATATTCTGATGTGTGTGTGGGTGAGTCTTAAGTGAAGGGTGGGTGTTTGGTGGTGGTTTAAGGGCTAAGGTGGGGGGATTGCGTCAAAGTTGAGGAGGGGTGAAGTGGAATTTTGGGTTGATGGGGCTCAGGGACTTTGGGGTTTTGGCGGCCTGTGAAATTGTAGTTATTGGATAATTGATATTCAGAAATTGGCTGTAGGTTATTGATCTGTGGTCTGTTACTGAGGTTTTGGATAAAGCCTGTTACCCTTCTGTCTGACAGCTTGCCGGGAGAAAGGAGTTATTCAGTCTGTCCACAAATACATAAAATACACACACACACACACGCACGGACTCACACACACACACATGCACACGCACGCACACACACACACACACTAAACTAACCACTATATAAGAGGAGCAACAAGTTGTAAACACAAACACACAGTTTGTCTTGATGAGAGAGTAGAGCACAGAAGTGGTCACTGTTGTGTAGTCGTCTCTTTTTAATGAGCTGTTTCTTCATCACAGGAACATTGTAATTTTTCCTCTGTGTTGTTACGCAGGATGTGTCAGCACATATGTTTACAGACTCTATGTTCTCAGGGTTTGCACTGCAGCTATCTCATGGAGCCTGGTTAAACCAAACCATAACAACAGTGATTCCATTTGGAATCCAGGCTATCTAAATTCAGCTCAACTTTATATTCTAGATTTCTGTTTGGCCAAAGTTTTTGCTGATGATCTATCTGAGACATACAGTACCAGTGAAAATGTTGGCACACCTACTCATTAAAGGGTTTTTCTTTATTTTTACTAATTTCTACATTGGATAATAATAGTGAAGACATCAAAATGGTTACCTCATAGAAGGTTACCTCATAGACTTTGGAACAAAACAGATGAGGTACTGTAAATGTGTCTCATGCTGCGGGTCTCGTAACCCTTTCCACATTGACCCAATGTTGACTCACACTATAGGTAGCCTAGCAGTTACGAGTGTTGGGCCAGTAACCGAAAAGTTGCTGTTTCCAGTCCCCGAGCCGGAAATGTGCCATATATCCAGATGTATTTTTCTGTCCTTCCCAAACCTCCATAACATCTCCTTTTCTCCTTTCCTATTCCCTATTTTCCCTCCTCCCCTCTGACTCTCTCTTCTTTCTGTTGACCCGTGTGCCAGGCCTTTATATAAGGTTTGAGTGAGAGGGGGGATGGAGGGAGGGGAGTAGAGAGGGGTGTGAGAGAAAGAAGAGCTTAAAGAGAGGGCAAGAGAGCTCATTAAAGTAGGTTTGGTCTCAGCTCACTGCGCTGAATCAGTGTTTTCCACACCACTCTGTTCCCCTCCATCCCTCTATCCATCCCTCCATCTCTCAATCTCTCTGGCAGCTAGAGTTAAAGTGACAGAACACTGTGTGTGTGTGTGTGTGTGTGTGTGTGTGTGTGTGTGTGTGTGTGTGTGTGTGTGTGTGTGTGTGTGTGTGTGTGTATAATCACTTTTGTACTTAGGTGGTTTCCCCCTACTCACTCAGACTCTGGGCTCTATTTTAACAAACCTAACACAATGGGAAATCTTAGCGCTATAGGTTCGGGCGTGTCCAAAATGATTTTTTGCTATTTTCACAGCCGGATTTATGGTCACAGTAGCTGGCAGTGGAGCTAAAGGGCTGGGTTTTGATGAATTAACAAGTTGTAAGTGTGTCAAGGCTTGACCTTTCACTAGTCAATCAGTACTTGCACTATGGCTAAATATGTGATTGCTTTAAGTTGTCTATTTATGGTATTTTATATATTGCGTTATCATCAACTCCAATTTGAATGTTAGTCTGTTATAGCCTTGTTTTTTAAATAGCCTGCAGAAATAAAATGACAAAATGTACTGTATGTAGGCCTATCCCATCTTTGCTAAATATGTTGAACATGTTTACAGTCCACATTGTAAGAAGCCTAATTGCATGGCTTCAATATGGAAAGTTATTGTTAAACAGCATCTACAATGATATAGGGGCAATGCCTACTGTAAATTGCATTGTGTCTGCCATGGACATGCCAAACGTTGTTAATGAGCAAGATTAAATTCACTAATAAGGCTTAAAAAGAGAGTGAATAATTCAAATCAAATTCTAATACAAATTTTAAGGACACACCTCAAATATTGCCAGACAGGTAAATTGCCGAATCTGGCGTAAGGGGTGGGAAATGCCAGTCTGGCAGTTTTTACATTACAACATTACAAAATCATTACAAAATCAAACGAATGTACGTTTGACACTTGCGTCTCCTTAGAGCCATTTGAAAATAGAGCCCTCTGTCTCTCCATGATGAGTTATCTTGAATTATACATTATAGTTATCCTGAATTACACGCTGCCTGGCACAGTTGGACATAGGCAGCACTGCTTATGTAACAGCTGGTGTGGAATTAATTTGTGTGTGTGTGTTTGTGCCTGTGTGTGTGTGTCTAATTCTACCAACTATGCATTCTGCTTGAAGTCAGCAACGAGGAAAATACTAATGATTAATTGGATGACTGTTCAACTGTCTCTAACATAACTTTAGCTTTGTTGAAATCTTGATTTTGCCGAGCAGAAGCAGACAAAATTTTGAAGCTCTGTGATAGTGTGACCTAGTTTCTCCTGGTGAAACCTAGGTGTGGTAGTTATCCTCTCCCCAGAAACAGGGTGCTGTTACCGGGCTTACCTATCCTCTTTCTGCCCCCTTCTCTGGTTCATGGCAGAGTGGGGTTGTATTTAGAGTGAAATAACCCATTTGTTTATTATCTATTTCACTTGATTTGGCAATGCAAACAATGTTTCCCATGCCAATAAATCCCTTTTAATTGAATTGAATGAAATTGATTTAACAAACACCCCCGCCTCTGTCCTTGTCGTCTTTAACTCTGAAACAATAGCTCTTCACTTACTATAGAAACAATACCACAGAAGGGAAGGGAGTTTTGGAGGGAAGTTTTAGAGGAAAAAGGGTTTCCCCCTCTTATTTTGTTGCTTCTTTCTCTCTAGTTTTCTGAGCTCCTCGACAATTATTGTCAGAGTTGGTTGTAAAACTCAACACAACAAAAGACCCTAAGGGGATCATCTTAACCAGAATACAATACTGTGAGCTACTTGTCCCATTGGCTTACAGCAACAAAACAACACAGTTAGTGTAGCTAAGGCTTTTGTTCCAGACCAGTACCAACACACTGGATTCAACTAATCAAGGGGAGGTGTCAAGGGGTTGATTTGGAACTGGTGTCTGATGGACAGTAGCAGGCTGGCAGAGTGGTGCCGAGTCTTTCTACACACCCACAACCACCACCACCACCAGCGGTATTCACATTATCCCTGTCTGCCTGTCTGACCGCGAGCCGCAACCCCCCCACACACACACACTCAAGTGTCTGTCTGTCTGACCACCGGCCACTGCTAAATAACCATTAGTGGTTGGAAATTCTAAAATTTCCAACTGGACTTTGAGCGCAAGATTCAACTCAGCCATTTCCCCTCACATACTTCCAATGCCTTCCCTCCCCATTCCCAGACCAGACCTGCTGACTGAGGACCAACTGTCTGTTTACCTCATCTGTCCAGAGCTGTCTCCTACTCTATACCTTATGCCCTGACCCACAGAATAAATACAATAGATTATAATGGAATGAAGTGGAATAGAATTTAATACATTATAGTAAAGTAGACTAAAGTAGAATAGAAGAGTAAGCAAGAGTTACACTGGGAAGATATGGAGCCAGTCTACTGATATTTTTTGCTATTAGACAAAAGGGTTAGCTATATGTGTCTGATATTGTATGGATGTTTTTAAATAAACAAGGCTTCTGATGGAGCACCTCCTTCTCTCTTGCTCTCGCTCTCGCTCTCTCTCGCTCTCATTCTCACACTATTTCTCCTCTCCCGGCATTATTCTTCTCCTACTCTGTTACTCTTTAATTCTTCCTTCCTTCCTACCTGTATGTTTCTGGCAGTGTATGATTCTCTAAACTGTTTAACACAGGGCGTTATTAAGCAGGGATTGTAGCCAATACCTGATTAATCAATCCCTGTAGCGATTATAATGACCAGCCAAGACCTGATTTAATCAAACCCTGTTGTGACTATGATGACCAATGCTGCATACAACCACCATTGTCTCACTGTGTAACTTTAGTAGCATCTTAACATTCCTTTTATGCCCATACAGTGAACTCCACCTGCTGTGCCTGCGTGTGTTCCTGTGTGTGTGGTGTGTGCGCGTGTGCGCATGCGTGCGTGCGTGATTCAGTCTTCAGCCCTCTCTACAGTCTGGCCATAATGGAGCCCAGATGCTTTGAGATGCTAAGGAGCCAACCTGCCCCCTGTCAGACTGACACACACACACACACACACACAATCAGACACTGACTCACACCCTGACTCACTCATTCACTCTCTCTTTCTCTCTTTTTATTATTTGACCTATTCCTGGTATCTTCTTTCATTCTTTCTTTTGTTCTTTCTTTTGTTTTTCTCCTTTTCCTTTCTTCTTTCTCTTATTCCCACCCTCCCTCCCTCTATCTCGTTCCACCCCGGGCATGAAACATGTAGGCCTCTCTGGTCCCATGGCAACCAATCCAAACAGAGAGCAGCTGAAGTCTGCAAAAGCAACGGTTGGCCATAAAAGAAAAAACTAAACTGGCTTTTGTTGCCAGTCTCTAGCTGTGTTTGATCTGTGTGTGTGCATGTTCATGTGCACGTGCATGTATTCTGTGTTACAGCATAGAAAGCCTGCTTTAATGAAGTGGGTCAGTACCTGGTGGCAGACTGATTGAGAATTCAGCAAAGCTAGGTACTTCCCAAACTAGACAAGGAAAAATTGGCTAACACAGAAGCCGACTCGCAGCCATAGTGGTTAGTAAGAAGTGGACACACACACACGCTACAGGTCTTCAAGCCATGTGAGGGAAGGTGACAGGGACATCAGACAGACAGTCACTGTGTAGGAATGTAAGGGCAATTAAAAACTAAAACTACGTTTTACAGTGCCCTCAGAAAGAATTCGCACCCATTGACTTTTTCCACATTCCTGAATTTAAAATGGATTAAATTGAGATTTTGTGTCACTGGCCTTCACACAATACCCCATAATGTCAAAGTAGAATGATGTTTTTAGACATTTTTACAAATTAATAAAAAATGAAAAGCTAAAATGTCTCGAGTCAATAAGTATTCAACCCCTTTGTTATGGCAGGCCTAAATATTTCTTATGGCAAGTAAAAATGTAATGGGGTGCGTAACTGGTGCCAGTGAAGTCAGACGCAGGAGAGCAGAACTAGGTAATAGCCAGAGCAGTTTAATATCAAAAGCAACGGCATAAAGAATTAACCAACATGGGTACAAAACCTGACGCACATCAGTAAACATGTGCACAAGCACTTACAACAAACAGCGAACACCGGGGCCTCACTGCGGTGACGGTCGGCGCTGGCTTTCTGGCACAGCACGGCTCGCTGAAGGTGAACATGAGCTGCGTCCCATGTCTCCTCCGCAAGCCGGAACCAGTTGTCCCCCGCAGGAGCCTCGGTCTGACTCTGATGCCAAGGAGCCAGAACCAGCTCATACCCCAGTACACACTGGAAGGGGGAGAGGTTAGTGGAGGAGTGGCGGAGCGAGTTCTGGGCCATCTCTGCCTAGGGCACAAACGCCGCCCACTCCCCTGGCCGGTCCTGGCAATAAGACCTCAGAAACCTAGCCAGATCCTGGTTAATTCTCTCCACTTGCCCGTTACTCTCAGGGTGAAAACCCGAGGTAAGGCTGATCGAGACCCCCAGACGTTCCATGAACGCCCTCCAGACCCTCGAAGTGAACTGGGGAACCCGATCAGACACTATATCCTCAGGCACCCTGTAGTAAACAAGGCCTCCGCAGTCTGTAGGGCCGTAGGGAGACCGGGCAGAGGAAGGAGATGGCAGGACTTAGAGAAACGATCCACAACAACCAGGATCGTGGTGTTTCCCTGTGATGGGGGGAGATCGGTCAGGAAATCGATGGACAGGTGCGACCATGGCCGTTGTGGAACGGGTAAGGGGTGTAGCTTACCTCTGGGCAGGTGCCTAGGAGCCTTACACTGGGTGCACACCGAGCAAGAGGAAACATAAACCCTCACGTCCTTGGCCAAATTGGGCAACCAGTACTTCCCACTCAGACAGCGCACCGTCCGACAGATGCCTGGATGACCAGAGGAAGGTGACGTGTGGGCCCAATAGATCAGCCGATCACGGACAGCAGACGTAACGTACAGATTCCCAGCGGGACACTGGAGGGGAGGGGGCTCTGCACGTAACGCCTGCTCAATGTCTGCGTCCAGCTCCCATACTACCGGTGCCACCAGGCAGGAGGCCGGGAGTATGGGGGTGGGATCCATGGGCCGCTCCTCTGTGTCATACAGCCGGGACAGTGCGTCTGCCTTCACGTATCTGGGAACCTGGTCTGTAAGAAAGTGAGAAAACAAAACGGGTGAAAAACATGGCCCACCTGGCCTGGCGAGGGTTCAGTCTCCTCGCTGCCCGGATGTACTCCAGATTGCGGTGGTCAGTCCAGATGAGAAAAGGGTGTTTAGCCCCCTCAAGCCAATGTCTCCATGCCTTCAGAGCCTTGACGACAGCCAACAGCTCCCGATCCCCCACATCATAGTTTCGCTCTGCTGGGCTGAGCTTCCTCGAAGGCAAAGGGGCGGCGCTTCGGTGGCGTACCCGAGTGCTAAGAGAGCACGGCTTCTATCCCAACCTCGGACGCGTCCACCTCCACTATGAACGCCAAAGAGGGATCCGGATGGGCAAGCACGGAATCCGAGGTAAACAGAGCCCTCAGGTGACCAAAAGCTCTGTCCGCCTCAGCCGACCACCGCAAACGTACCGGTCCCCCCTTCAGCTGTGAGGTAATGGGAGCCGCTACCTGACCAAAACCCCGGATAAACCTCCGGTAGTAATTGGCAAACCCTAGAAACCTCTGCACCTCCTTTACCATGGTGGGAGTCGGCCAATTACGCACTGCTGAAATGCGGTCACACTCCATCTCCACCCCTGTGGTGGAAATGCGGTACCCTAGTAAGGAGACGGACTGTGGCAAGAACAGGCATTTCTCAGCCTTGACGTACATGTCATGCTCCAACAGTCGACCAAGCACTCTGTGCACCAGGGACACATGCTCGGCGTGTGTAGCGGAGTATATCAGAATGTCATCAATATACACCACTACACCCTGCCCGTGCAGGTCCCTGAAAATCTTGTCTACAAAGGCTCGGAAGACTGATGGAGCATTCATCAACCCGTACGGCATGACGAGGTACTCATAATGCCCTGAGGTTGTACTGAACGCCGTCTTCCACTCGTCTCCCTCCCTGATACGCACCAGGTTGTAAGCGCTCCTGAGATCTAGTTTGGTGAAGAAGCGCGCCCCGTGCATTGACTCAATCGCTGTGGCAATAAGAGGTAGCAGGTAACTATACTTCACCGTGATCTGATTTAGGCCTCGGTAGTCAATACACGGGCGCAGACCTCCCTCCTTCTTCACAAAAAAGAAACTCGAGGAGGCGGGTGAAGTGGAGGACCGAATGTACCCCTGCCGCAGGGATTCGGAGACATATGTTTCCATAGCCGCCATCTCCGCCTGTGACAGGGGATACACGTGACTCCTGGGAAGTGCAGCGTCTACCAGGAGATTTATCGCACAATCCCCCCGTTGATGGGGTGGTAATTGAGTCGCCTTCTTTTTGGAGAAGGCGAGAGCCAAATCGGAATATTCTGGGGTCCGCCAGGTGGAGACCTGGTCTGGACTTTCCACCATAGTAGCACCAACGGAAACCCCTAAACAGCTCCCTGAGCACTCTCGCGACCACCCCGTGAGAGCCCTCTGTTGCCATGAAATGGTGGGGTCATGACAAGCTAACCAGTGAAGGGTTAGTACCACGGGAAATGCAGGAGAGTCAATGAGGAAGAGACAGATTCTCTCCTCGTGACCTGCCTGTGTCACCATGCCCAGGAGGATGGTAGCTTCCCTAATTTCCCCGGACCCTAATGGTTGACTGTCCAGAGTGTGAACTGGGAAAGGCCTAACCACTGGAACAGTAGGGATCCCTAACCTATGGGCGAATGCTCTGTCGATAAAATTCCCAGCTGCGCCTGAATGAGTGCCTTATGCTGGGAATGCAGGGAAAACTCAGGAAAGTAAACATGCACAAACAGGTGTTCAACAGAGGGTTCTGGATGAGTGGAGCATGCTCACCTGGGGCGACGCCAGAGTGCCCTGCCTGCTGCCTCGACCCCTAGAGGAACCAACCCGGCACCGACCAGCAGTGTGACCTCTGCGGCCACAGATGTAACACGTGAAAGCCCCTCCTCCGGCCTCCCTGCGTGCAGCATCTCCCAGCTCCATAGGCACCGGAGCGGTGGTGCTGGGAGAGGGAATCGACAGAGCCCTCTCTGGCCGTCCACGGTTGACCAGCAGGTTATCCAACCGAATGGACAGGTCCACCAGCTGGTCGAAGGTGAGGGTGGTATCCCTGCAGGCCTGGGAACTGTCGCCGGAAGCTCTGGGCTGGGAACTGTTGCCGGAAGCTCTGGACTGGGAACTGTCGCCGGAAGCTCTGGACTGGGAATCGTTGCCGGAAGCCTGGTGCGTGGGGCCGGCACCGGGCTGGTGACACGCACCTCAGGGCGAGCGCGAGGAGCAGGCACAGGACGTACTGGACTGGGGTGGTGCACTGGAGGCCTGATGCGTTGGGCCAGTACAGGTGGCACCGGGCTGGTGACACGCACCTCAGGGCGAGTGCAGGGAGGAGACACAGGACGTACTGGACTGTGGAGGCGCACTGGAGGACCAGGAGCGCTGAGCCGGCAAAACCCGTCCTGTACAGATACCCACTTTAGCACGACAAGTGCGAGGAGCTGGCACAGAACGCACCGGGCTGTGAATGCGCACTGGAGACACAGTGGTGCCTGACCGGTCACACGCTCCCCATGGTGAGTACGGGGATTTGGCTCAGGTTCAAACCCTGGCTCCGCCAACCACCCCGTGTGCCACCCCCCCATTTTTTTTTTTGAGGCTGCCCCTCGGGCTTCCGTCGTGGCCGCGAACCCCGGTTTCGTCGTTGTTGCTCCTTCACTGCTTCCGTCTGCTTCCACGGCAGGCCTTCGTATCTCTCCAAGTCTTCCTCCCAAGTCCAGGATATTCTCTCCTCAACCTCCTCCAAAGACCAGGATGCCATCTCCTCCTGGGCACCCTGCTTGGTCCAGTTGTGGTGGGATCTTCTGTCACGATTATTAGAATGACTGGACCAAGGCGCAGCGTGCGTAGAGTTACAGAAAACAAACGAACCGTGAAGAAATTGCACTGTTAACAGGCACTACACAAAACAAGATCCCACAAAGCACAATGGGTAAATGGCTGCCTAAATATGATCCCCAATCAGAGACAATGATAAACAGCTGCCTCTGATTGGGAACCATACCAGGCCAACATAGATATATAATCACCTAGATAACCCACCCTAGTCACACCCCGACATAACCAACAAAGAGAATAAAAAGCTCTCTATGGTCAGGGCGTGACATTATCGGCAGAATCAACAGCCTTGGCTTCTCAAATGACTGCCTCGCCTGGTTCACCAACTACTTCTCAGATAGAGTTCAGTGTGTCAAATTGGAGGGCCTGTTGTCCGGACCTCTGGCAGTCTCTATGGGGGTGCCACAGGGTTCAATTCTTGGGCCCACTCTTTTCTCTGTATATATCAATGATGTCACTCTTGCTGCTGGTGATTCTCTGATCCACCTCTACGCAGACGACACCATTCTGTATACATCTGTCCCTTCTTTGGACACTGTGCTAGCAAACCTACAAACGTGCTTCAATGCCGTACAACACTCCTTCCGAGGCCTCCAACTGCTTTTAAATGCAAGTAAAACTAAGTGCATGCTCTTCAACCGATTGCTGCCGCCTGCACCCTCCTGCCCGACTAGCATCACTACTCTGGACGGTTCTGACTTAGAATATGTGGACAACTACAAATACCTAGGTGTCTGGTTAGACTGTAAACTCTCATTCCAGACTCACATTAAGCTTATCCAATCCAAATCTAGAATCGGCTTCCTATTTCGCAACAAAGCCTCCTTCACTCATGCTGCCAAACATACCCTCGTAAAACTGACTATCCTACCGATCCTTGACTTCGGCGATGTCATTGACAAAATTGCCTACAACACTCTACTCAGAAAACTGGATGTAGTCTATCACAGTGCCATCCATTTTGTCACCAAAGCCCCATATACTACCCACCACTGCGACCTGTATGCTCTCGTTGGCTGGCCCTCACTACATATTCGTCGCTAAACCCACTGGCTCCAGGTCATCTATAAGTCTATGCTAGGTAATCTATAAGTCTATGCTAGGTAATCTATACATCTATGCTAGTACAGGTGCATCAAAGCAGGGACCGAGAGACTGAAAAACAGCTTCTATCTCAAGGCCATCAGACTGTTAAACAGCCAACACTAACATTGAGTGGCTGCTGCCAACATACTGACTCAACTCCAGCTAACCGTAATAATGGAAATTGATGGGTATTGATAAAAAATGTATCACTAGCCACTTTAAACAATGTCACTTAATATAATGTATATGTATATACTGTACTCTATATCATCTACTGCATCTTGCCATCTTTATGTAATACATGTATCACTAGCCACTTTAAACTATGCCACTTTTATGTTTACATACCCTAAATTACTCATCTCATATGTATATACTGTACTCGATCTACTGCATCTTGCCTATGCCGTTCTGTACCATCACTTATTCATATATCTTTATGTACATATTCTTTATCCCTTTACACTTGTGTGTATAAGGTAGTAGTTGTGGAATTGTTAGGTTAGATTACTCGTTGGTTATTACTGCATTGTCAGAACTAGAAGCACAAGCATTTCGCTACACTCGCATTAACATCTGCTAACCATGTGTATGTGACAAATATAATTTGATTTGATAGTAGGTCAAAGCTGTGTGCTGGAAAACCTTGGTAGAGTGTGGGGGAAGTACTGTAGGTATTGTGGCTCTCTTCTGATGTAAATATTCTTAATTTTTCAGCTTCAGACCAAGGCCTAATTCTCACTTAAAACATTGTTTTGTGTTAATGGTACATTATACAACATTTCCACATGCAAGGCCTGATATTTTTTTTGCAACTGAAAGGCTATCATTGTAACCTGTAATGCGGCCTCTGACAAAAGTTCTGAACCTTAATGGCACAGGTGGTGTGCTTGCATAACTGAGAGAATTTGATCACGAAGGCAGTTACAGAGATAATATTATTTCTTACATTTTAAAAGATCTTGATTGGCACAAAGAAATGTGGGGTTCTGACCTTAAGGACCAGTGGAAGCAAATTAGCACCATAACATCAAAGATCCACCACCATGTTTTACAGTAGGTATAAGGTTATTTTCTGCTCATGCACTCTCATTTCGATGCCTAACACACCACTGGTGTGCGTGAACAAAGAGCTCCATTTTGATGTCATCCAACCATCCAACCATGCCTGGAGTTGGCTAAACCACATTGGCACTTGGATCTGGAACCGGTGCTTTGGTCAGATGACATGAAAATAGAGCTCTATGGCCATGCACACCAGTGGTGGATTTGGTGTCAAAATGAGAATGCTTGAACACAAAATTACCCCCTTCACCCATCCTGCTCAGTATCTGTGTGCACACCAAACACTAACCAAACAGGATTAAGTCTTGAGTGTCCTTATTCCCAATAGATTTGGTATCTCTGCTGCACCTTTTTCTTTCTCTGTCTGGAGCAACGTAGACATTCCGAAACTCTACAAAGATTCTGTGAGATTCCAGAGGTGACTCAGATATCCGGAATAATCCTTTCCTCCCCGTGGCAACCCTGGCCTTATTAACAGACTGGATCAAACTTACTTATAACGGGATTATACTTCCCAGTCACGGATCCCATTCCAGTCACGGATCCTATCAGGGTAGAGGTAAAGATCCTCTGTCACAACACTACCCCTCCGTCTCATCAAGTAGATATTAGAAAGACAGAGGTATCTGGAACCTAATTCCTCTGTTCCATCTCCTCAATCATCTGTCAGATGAGAGAAGGTCTTCAAAGATGGGGAATAGAGTTGCACCACCAAACAAACTCAGGTAGCACGTTAGTTTACAGTGCTGAAATAAGGGGTAACCACAGGGAATTAATAGGAAACAGGGAAATAACGACAGAGTAACAATTTGGTAATAACCCATTCATAGTTAGTATCTAGCAGCTAAATAACAATATTAAGGGTGACACATTTTCCTGGTTGTTATGTAATAACAATTATTTGTTACTTTAGAACTACAAATATTAGATGGTAAGAAGCACAACTTATGTAGTAAGTATTCAAGGCCATTTCACCTGAACCTTTGTAGAAATGCTTTTTATTTGATTTGAGAAAAGACATCATAGGCCTACTTAGACTGTATGTAGGACAACCACAAACATAGCTTTTGGGTCTTTTGCTCCTAGTTATCCGGCACTTACAGGTGATGTGCAAATAGTCAGTTGTTACTGACTATAATTATCATGTCCATTACTGGTTCTTCATTCAGTATAACTAGGGGGCTTCAGCACAGTATTCTAAAGCAAACCTTTTTTTTTTTTAAATATACTGTTCGTTGCTCTTTGTTATTTTTCATGCTTGCCTTTTGTGATTGAGATTCGCTCTTGGGTGGATGGCTTTGGTCTGCAGTAATGTCAGATCAGCAGCCTGCACTGTGCTTTCTCTCCTCAGTCTTCTTTGATGCTTGCTGAGGAGAGTTATGTATTGTTTAGAACACGTAAAAGTTGGTGATGTATTAGTACTGCGTTAAAAGACTTATACACTGTGTGATGCAATGCTAGGTTGTTTAGCTAGGCTAGCTATGGTTGAAGTCGGAAGTTTACATACACTTAGGTTGGAGTCATTAAAACTCGTTTTTCAACCACTCCACAAATTTCTTGTCAACAAACTATAATTTTGGCAAGTCGGTTAGGACATCTACTGACACAAGTAATTTTTCCAACAATTGTTCACAGACAGATTATTTCACTTATAATTCACTGTATCACAATTCCAGTGGGTCAGAAGATTACATACACTAAGTTGACTGCCTTTAAACAGCTTGGAAAATTCCAGAAAATTATGTCATGGCTTTAGTGTCACGCCCTGGCCTTAGTATTATTTGTTTTATTTATTATTTTAGTTAGGTCAGGGTGTGACATGGGGTATGTGTGTATTTTGGGGGTATTATATGGTAGAGGGGGTGTTTGTTGTAGTTTATGGTTTTGTGTTGAGTGTATGTGTCTAGCTGTGTCTATGTTGGGTGTAGTTCTAGGAAAGTCTATGGTGGCCGGAATGGGTTCTCAATTAGAGACAGCTGATTTCGGTTGTCTCTAATTGGGAGCCATATTTAAGGCTGCCATAGGCTTTAGCTGTTTGTGGGTCATTGTTTGTGTATATGTATATGTCGACGTAAGTAGTTTGTGTGTGCACTTACGTTTGAAGGTTTTTCACGATCGTTTGTTGTTTTCGTTAGTGTTGTATAAGTGTGTCGTGTTCATCTTCGTCGTTGTTATTAAAAGAAGATGTATTCAAATCATGTTGTGCCTTGGTCCGTCAATCCTCCACACGATCGTGACAGAATGACCCACCAATACCGGATCAAGCAACATGACCAGCGGCAACAGGATCAAGGCATTAAGGATTCATGGACATGGGAGGAGATTTTAGATAGTAACGGACCTTGGGCGCAACCGGGAGAATATCGCCTCCCTCGTGAAGAGCTGGAGGCAGCGAAAGCCGAGAGGAGGCGATATGAGGAGGCAGCACGGAGACAAGGCTGGAGACCCGCGAGTACTACCCAAAAATTTCTTGGGGGGGGGGATAAGAGGTAGTGGGCCGAGGGCAGGTAGGAGACCTGCGCCCACTTCCCAGGCTAACCGTGGAGAGCGGGAGTACGGGCGGACACCGTGTTACGCAGTAGAGCGCACGGTGTCTCCTGTACGTGTTCATAGCCCGGTGCGGGTTATTCCACCTTCCCGCACTGGTAGGGCTAGATTGGGCATTGAGCCAGGTGCCATGATACCGGCTCAACGCGTCTGGTCTCCAGTGCGTCTCCTCGGGCCGGTATACATGGCACCAGCCTTACGCATGGTGTCCCCGGTTCGCCTACATAGCCCGGTGCGGGTTATTCCACCTTCCCGCACTGGTCGGGCGACGGGGAGCATTCAACCAGGTAAGGTTGGGCAGGCTCGGTGTTCAAGGGAACCAGTACGCCTGCACGGTCCGGTATTTCCGGCGCCACCTCCCCGCCCCAGTTCAGTTCCACCAGTGCCTACACCACGTAACAGGCTTCCAGTGTGTCTCCAGAGCCCTGTTCCTCCTCCACGCACTCGTACTATGGTGCGTGTCTCCAGCCCGGTACCACCAATTCCGGCACCACGCACTAAGCCTCCTGTGCGTCTCCAGAGTCCTTTGCATCCTGTTGCTGCTCCCCGCACTAGCCCTGAGATGCGTGTCCCCAGTCCGGTACCACCAGTTCCGGCCCCACGCACTAGGCCTAATGTGCGTCCCCAGGGTCCAGTATGCCCTGTTCCTTCTCCCCGCACTAGCCTGAAAGTGCGTGCCTTTAGCCCGGTGCCTCCAGTTCCGGCACCACGCACCAGGCCTACAGTGCGCCTCATCCGGCCAGAGCCATCCGTCTCCCCAGCGCCGTCTGAGCCATCCGTCTCCCCAGCGCCGTCTGAGCCATCCGTCTCCCCAGCGCCGTCTGAGCCATCCGTCTCCCCAGCGCCATCTGAGCCATCCGTCTGCCCAGTGCCGTCTGAGCCATCCGTCTGTCCAGAGCCATTAGAGCCGCCCGTCTGTCCCGAGCCGTCAGAGCCATTAGTCAGTCAGGAGCCGCTAGAGCCGCCAACCAGACAGGATCTGCTAGAGCCGCCAACCAGACAGGATCTGCCAGAGCCGCCAACCAGACAGGATCTGCCAGAGCCGCCAACCAGACAGGATCTGCCAGAGCCGCCAACCAGACAGGATCTGCCAGAGCCGCCAACCAGACACGATCTGCCAGAGCCGCCAACCAGACAGGATCTGCCAGAGCCGCCAACCAGACAGGATCTGCCAGAGCCGCCAACCAGACAGGATCTGCCAGAGCCGCCAACCAGACAGGATCTGCCAGAGCCGCCAACCAGACAGGATCTGCCAGAGCCGCCAACCAGACAGGATCTGCCAGAGCCGTCAGCCAGCCATGAGCGTCCAGAGCCGTCAGCCAGCCATGAGCGTCCGGATCCGTCTGCCAGCCATGAGCGTCCGGATCCGTCAGCTAGCCATGAGCAGCCAGATCTGTCAGCCAGCCATGAGCCGTCCAACCAGGATCCGCCGGAGCCGTCATCCAGCCAGGATCTGCCCATTATCCTGGTGTTGCCCCTTATCCTGGTGCTGCCCCTTATCCTGGTGCTGCCCCTTATCCTGGTGCTGCCCCTTATCCCGGTGCTGCCCCTTATCCCGGTGCTGCCCCTTATCCCGGTGCTGCCCCTTATCCCGGTGCTGCCCCTTATGACTATGGTGGGGTGGGGACCACGACCAGTGCCGGAGCCGCCGCCGTGGAAGGAAGCCCACCCAGACCCTCCCCTAGACTATGTGCTGGTGCGTCCGGAGTTCGCACCTTAAGGGGGGGGTTATGTCACGCCCTGGCCTTAGTATTCTTTGTTTTATTTATTATTTTAGTTAGGTCAGGGTGTGACATGGGGTATGTGTGTATTTTGGGGGTATTATATGGTAGAGGGGGTGTTTGTTGTAGTTTATGGTTTTGTGTTGAGTGTATGTGTCTAGCTGTGTCTATGTTGGGTGTAGTTCTAGGAAAGTCTATGGTGGCCGGAATGGGTTCTCAATTAGAGACAGCTGATTTCGGTTGTCTCTAATTGGGAGCCATATTTAAGGCTGCCATAGGCTTTAGCTGTTTGTGGGTCATTGTTTGTGTATTTGTATATGTCGACGTAAGTAGTTTGTGTGTGCACTTACGTTTGAAGTTTTCACGATCGTTTGTTGTTTTCGTTAGTGTTGTATAAGTGTGTCGTGTTCATCTTCGTCGTTGTTATTAAAAGAAGATGTATTCAAATCATGTTGCGCCTTGGTCCGTCAATCCTCCACACGATCGTGACATTTAGAAGCTTCTAATTGAGATTATTTCACTTATAATTCACTGTATCACAATTCCAGTGGGTCAGAAGTTTACATACACTAAGTTGACGGCCTTTAAACAGCTTGGAAAATTCCAGAAAATGATGTCATGGCTTTAGAAGCTTCTAATTGACATAATTTGAGTCAATTGGAGGTGTACCTGTGGATGTATTTCAAAGCCTACCTTCAAACTCAATGCCTCTTTGCTTGACATCATGGGAAAATCAAAAGAAATCAGCCAAGACCTCAGAAAAAATATTGTAGACCTCCACAAGTCTGGTTCATCCTTGGGAGCAATTTCCAAATGCTTGAAGGTACCACGTTCATCTGTACAAACAATATTACGCAAGTATAAACACCATGGGACCACGCAGCCGTCATATCGCTCAGGAAGGAGACGCGTTCTGTCTCCTAGAGATGAACGTACTTTGGTGCGAAAAGTGCAAATCAATCCCAGAACAATAGGAAAGGACCTTGTGAAGATGCTGGAGGAAACAGGTACAAAAGTATCTATATCCACAGTAAAACAAATCTTATATCGACATAACCTGAAAGGCCGCTCAGCAAGGAAGAAGCCACTGCTCCAAAACCGCCATAAAAAGCCAGACTACGGTTTGCAGCTGCACATGGGGACAAAGATCGTACTTTTTGGAGAAATGTCCTCTGGTCTGATGAAACAAATATAGAACTGTTTGGCCATGATGACCATCGTTATGTTTGGAGGAAAAAGGGGGAGGCTTGCAAGCCGACGAACACCATCCCAACCGTGAAGCACGGGGGTGGCAGCATCATGTTGTGGGGGTGCTTTGCTGCAGGAGGGACTGGTGCACTTCACAAAATAGATGACATAATGAGGAGGAAAATTATCTGGATATATTGAAGCCACATCTCAAGACATCATTCAGGAAGTTAAAGCTTGGTTGCAAACGGGTCTTCCAAATGGAAAATAATCCTATCACACTTCCAAAGTTGTGGCAAAATGGCTTAAGGACAACAAAGTCAAGGTATTGGAGTGGCCATCACAAGCCCTGACCTCAATCCTATAGAAAATGTGTGGGCAAAACTGAAAAAGCGTTTGTGAGCAAGGAGGCCTACAAACCTGACTCAGTTACACCAGCTCTGTCAGGAGGAATGGGCCAAAATTCACCCAACTTTTTGTGGGAAGCTTGTGGAATGCCACCAAAAACATTTGACCCAAGTTAAATAATTTAAAGGCAATGCTACCAAATACTAATTGAGTGTATGTAAACTTCTGACCCACTGGGAATGTGATGAATGAAATAAAAGCGGAAATAAATAATTCTCTCTACTATTATTCTGACATTTCACATTCTTAAAATAAAGTGGTGATCATAACTGACCTAAGACAGGGAATTTTTACTAAGATTAAATGTCAGGTATTGTGAAAAACTGAGTTTAAATGTATTTGGCTAAGGTGTATGTAAACTTCCGACTTCAACTGTAGCTACCAAAAGCCTTGTTTTGTGGTTGGCCCACATACAGTATGTTTGTGGGCCAAACGTTTCTCAAACGTTTCTGTTGAAAAAAAAATCTTTCTACATTCATATGAGTATATATAGTGCTGCTGAGAACAGGTGAAATAGCCTTGAATACTTACTACATAGTTTGTGCTTATCAGCCTCTAGTATTTATAGTTCTTAAGTAACAAATAATTGTTTCTACATAACAACCAGGAAAATGTGGCACCCTTTATTTTGTTATTTAGCAGCTAGATGCTAACCATGATCGGGCTATTACCCTGTCGTTACTGTGTTATTTCTCGGTCGTTTCCTGTTATTTCCCTGCAGTTCCCCCTTATTTCAGCACTAACGTGCTACCCAAAATCATTTGGCACTTTGCTTAATTTTTTAAGTGTTTTCTATAAAGGAATACTTCTATAATACTCATACTTGAAAATGTGTTAAACTGCTTTACATAAGCTTCCAAAGAAAGAGACACTTGGATGTTTTGTCGCATGTTTTTGTGTCATGCTTCCAAATCACCCTCTGCTAGTTGCCTTCACTGCCTCTGAAGCAAAGGAGCGCCCAAACATCCCACCCACTTTCTCAGCATGTTTTGGAGAGGAGAAGGTGGAGGGGGGGTTGAATTTTTGCTCAGTCTGACTAGTGAAAGAGAAGGGGGCAGGGAATGTGTGTGTGTGGGAGGAGTTGCATGCGAGGGAGGAACTTCACAACTTTAGAAATAAGCAGTGAACGACATCAGAGGGAAATGAGATCTGGGGCTTTGTATCCCAGAGCAGCAGGAACAAAACCAGGCTCCTGGAAGTCAGGGAGGAGAGAGTAGGGAGTCTGCCCAGCTACGTCCCACTTCTGCTGGGGTCACAAGGTTAGGGCTGGGGGGGTCACCTACCATCCCGGAGGTTCTTCTAATGCCATTATCCCAGGCAGAGTAGACCTTGGCTGGGCTGGGGCTGAGGAGAGGGGTGGGGGTGGATGGGGGAAGGTGAAAGGAGGACATGATCCATGATGATTCTGGTCTGGGAAATGGTCAACTTCTCGCATAACACACACACCGCTGAGTTTTGCTTGCGTCTTCATATGTGCGCACACACACACTCACACACACACACAAACACCTCCAGCGGAGAGTGACCAGTAATTGATAGTTGTTGAACAACCCTGACACTACTCGGTTATTACTCCCTCATCAGTAGGTGTCCTCCTCAGAACCTAGGAATCCCCAATTCCTTTCTCCTTCTTACCTTTATGTCCTCATTTCTCCACTATATTTCCTCCCTCTCTCTCTGCTCCCTATCCTTTCTCTGACTGTTGGCTGAAAATGGCCTGTGTTCCCTGCACTTGTGTACTGGACGCTTGGTATCCTGGGCAAAAACACTGATTTAATTTGGCATAGAGTTGATGGGTGTCCTGCCTGGAAGCCTCAGGGAGGACTGGGCTTTGAAGTACTATATGTGGGACAGTGAGTGTGTGTGTATAATATGTCCCCTCTCTGTCCCCTAGGCAACTCACACTAACATAATACTGTCTGGAAATGAAATACTTAAACACGAAGCACACAAACACACACACAATTCTACACACTCACCAGCATTCTTTCTGTCTCATTAAATCAGATTTTTTTCTACTTAATATTTTGAATGTTGAAGGGAAAGGATGGGAAATGTGTTTAACTATGACCTGTAACAATGATCAGCCTTAATAATGTCCCAATGAAGTGTACTTGAAATTAAACTTTTCTTCCCCTCTCTCTCGATGCAGAGTGTGTGTTCAGTGTATGTCCGGCGTTGTCCAGGTACCATGGCTCTGGTTCAGACCCTGCCTGTGTCCACGACTGACAACCACAAGCCTCCTACCAGTCTCGACATCGTCTCCCTCTCCCCCGTGGTTGGAGGGCCCTGTGGCCCCGGACCCACCATGGGCTCCGTCAGCAGCCTCATCTCTGGCCGGACCTATCAGGAGCAGCGACACTGCCGGGCCGCCAGCGAGTTCAGGTAGGGTGCTACTCATTAGTCATGGTGCCAGTCTGTTTAAGTGCTCTTACCTACTTTATTGTTGTCCTGGTCAAGCCAAACATGGTTGGAAATGGTTGGAAAGAAATAAGTGACAAGGAGTTGGCATGATAACACAAACAGACTGACACTCAGGCTATATTGGTTGTGGATGAGATGATTTCCTAGCAAGGGTTCCAGTTTTTTTACCTTGTTTCTACTCTCTTGCCAACTCCTGGGATTGTCATGCCAAACAAGAGCACAAACAGATCTTGGACCAGGCTAGTGATTCCTCCCTTACTGGCTCCCGAGTGGCGCAGCAGACTAAGGCACTGCCACTCAGTGCTAGAGGCATCACTACAGACACCCTGGTTCAAATCCAGGCTGTATCACAACCGGCTGTGATTGAGAGACCCATAGGGCGGCGCACAATTGGCCAAACGTCGTCCGTGTTTGGCTGGTGTAGGCCGTTGTAAATAAGAATTTGTTCTTAACTGACTTGCCTAGTTAAATAAAGGTAACTTTTTTATACAATGGAAAAGAACTACTGTAAAAATGCTATATACTGTAATTCCAATCAATTATTATTATAAATTATTTTTATTTCAGCACTAAGACACGCCATAACACCCCAACCACCAGCTGTTTCAGGCTCCAGGGTGATAACAACACCCTGCACAGCGCGAGCTCCCTGGAACAACTACTGGTCATCAACAACCAGACCCAGACCCAGACCACACAGCTCCAGCCCCCGCCACTGCCCACCAAGAAGCAGCCCCGGGCAGGTAACTCTGCTGGTGGGGCAGGGAATGGAAACTATGGGTTTGTGACTGAGGTGGTGACTGTAGGAGACTGGAATGATAACCATGTGGTGGCGGTCGGGAGTCCGTGTAGCGACTCGGAGGAGCAGAGGGATAACCGAGGTCTCAACGGGAATATTGGCGGTCCGCCGCCCAAACTCATCCCTGTGTCGGGAAAACTGGAGAAAGTGAGTGTCGGAGGGGGATTCCAAAAATGTCAAGTGGTTCCCGAGGTTGTCGTATCTGTGTATCCCTAATAAGTCAAGAAATGACCATCCCAACTTCCCTTTGATTACGCCCATACATTTCATTGTGTTATCATTAGTATACTTTTTTTCTTTCTCAGTTGTAAGTTTCATTTGTAAAATCCTCACTAAGCTAATATACAGAACATAGAATCTAGCTAGCTAATAATACTTCTAGCTAATGGTGTAGTGAACTTTCAGTACCTCACTATTACCTAACTACTCCCAGCTAAAATAAGCAGCACTGGTGGTGAGGTGCTAGGCCAACTACAGTACCAGTCAAATGTTAGGATACACCTACTCATTCCAGGGTTTTTATTTATTTAAAAAATGTTTCTACAGCATAGAATAATAGTATGACATCAAAACGATGAAATAACACATATGGAATCATGTAGTAACCAAAAAAGTTTGAAATATATACAAATCGAAATGTATTATATATTTGAGATTCTTCAAAGTAGCCACCCTTTGCCTTGATGACAGCTTTGCACACTCTCGGCATTCTCTCAACCAGCTTCATGAGGTAGTCACCTTGAATGCATTTCAATTAACAGGTGTGCCTTGTTAAAAGTTATTTGTGGAATTTCTTTCCTTCTTAATTGAGCCAATCAGTTGTGTATGGGGTGGTATACAGAAGATAGCCCTATTTGGTAAAAGACCAAGTTCATATTATGTCAAGAACAGCTCAAATAAGCAAAGACAAACGACAGTCCATAATTACTTTAAGACATGAAAGTCAGTCAATCCGGAAAATTTCAAGAACTTTTCTTCAAGTACAGTCGCAAAAACCATCAAGCACTATGATGAAACTGGCTCTCATGAGGACCGCCACAGGAATGGAAGACCCAGAGTTACCTCTGCTGCAGAGGATACGTTCATTAGAGTTACCAGTGCTCAGCATATTTCAAGACTGTTGGAAAAGCATTCCAGGTGAAGCTGCTTGAGAGAATGCCAAGAGTGTGCAAAGCTGTCATCAAGGCAAAGGGTGGCTACTTTGAAGAATCTCAAATATAAAATATATTTTGATTTGTTTAACACTTTTTTGGTTACTACATGATTCCATATGTGTTATTTCATATTTTTGATGTCTTCACTATTATTCTACAATGTAGAAAATAGTAAAAATAAAGAAAAACCCTTGAATGAGTAGGTGTGTCCAAACTTTTGACTGGTACTGTATATGCTAACATTAATTTCCATAGATCCTCTCTCTCCTCTCTCTCTAATTGACTGTTCATTTCTATTGATCGAGAGGGAACCTTATTCACAGCTCAGACAAAGCCTGTAATAGATCATTTAACACTAGGAGAGCTGAGAGCGTGTTGTTGACTCAAAACAAAATAACTTTTTTAATTACTCTGACATTTTTAAAGTCATGTCACCCCCCGCCTTGACATTTCCTAAATAAGTCTATATAACACACTGTCGTTGTTAGAATCTTCATTTTTCAAACGTAATTTGTGTTATAAGCCGTTTTAAAAGGTATATTTTTCTGCCCCTCAGTCACCGAAAATTATTCACTGGCAGTCAGTCTGCGCAGCTGATGATGGCGCATCAAAAATACACCTAAACTACATTATATATTTTTTTAAAGTATGTGGACACCCCTTCAAATTGGTGGATTCGGCTATTTCAGCCACACCCGTTGCTGACAGGTGTATAAACTTGAGCACACAGCCTTGCAATCTCCATAGACAAACAATGGCAGTGGAATGGCCTCAGTGACTTTCAACGTGGCACCGTCATAGAGTACCTCCTGACTGAGGGGCAGAAAAATATACCTTTTAAAACGGCTTATAACACAAATTACGTTTGTAAAATTAAGATTCTAACAACGACAGTGTGTTATATAGACTTATTTAGGAAATGTCAAGGCGGGGGGTGACATGACTTTAAAAATGTCAGAGTAATTAAAAAAGTTATTTTGTTTTGAGTCAGCAACACGCTCTCAGCTCTCCTAGTGTTAAATGATCTATTACAGGCTTTGTCTGAGCTGTGAATAAGGTTCCCTCTCGATCAATAGAAATGAACAGTCAATTAGAGAGAGAGGAGAGAGAGGATCTATGGAAAATAATGTTAGCATAGACAGTACCAGTCAAAAGTTTGGACACACTTACTCATTCAAGGGTTTTTCTTTATTTTTACTATTTTCTACATTGTAGAATAATAGTGAAGACATCAAAAATATGGAATAACACATATGGAATCATGTAGTAACCAAAAAAGTGTTAAACAAATCAAAATATATTTTATATTTGAGATTCTTCAAAGTAGCCACCCTTTGCCTTGATGCTTTGCACACTCTTGGCATAACGTAACAAATGTGGAAAAAGTCAAGGGATCTGAATAGTTTCCAAATGCACTGTATAGCCTACAGTTGCATAAACTAATGAAATTACTATTGTGTTCCTTGAAATACATTTTCTTTTATATTCTAATGTTACATTCATAAACAGAAACCAATTGTAATTTTTTCAATAGTATGTGAAATCTATTTATTAGACTGTTAAAATGTTGACGTTCGTTCAAAAGACATTTTTGGCCCGAATGGGGGTCCAATGAGGCCAGACTTCAACTGTTAACAATCAATCACCTCGCACCTTATAATCAATGTCAGAGCTGTCTTACATTCACTGACACACTCACTGAGGCCTGAGGGAAATCTTTTAGAAAACTGCTTACCGGACCAGTGTGTATAGAGCTGTCTTTTTCTGTCTCTCTTCTCTTAATTTGTCCACCCCTTCTCTCTCTCTCTCTCTCTCGCCTTTCTCTTCCTGTCTCTTTCCTCTCCCCACCATCTCCCCCTCTCTCTCCCCGTCCCCCTGTATTTCTCCCCTTTCTATTTCTCTTTCTATCTTTCTCCTCTCCCTCTCTCTCTTTTCATCCACCCTCTCTCGTGTCATGACATATTCAATTAGATGTGAGAAAAATCATTAGGAAAACTGTTTACTGGAAGCCAATAAATAACAATAATGAGAGCCTCCAATGAGAGCCTTCAGAATGACCTTCCACCCTATCAGTGTCCCTGTCTTTATTGGGAGGAGACCAGGCATTCCTAATTAGCAATGCTGATATCACTAAAGTCAGTTTCTTTTATATTTCCTTTGTTTTATCATACCTTTATTTAACCGGAAATCCCAATAAAGGGTTGCCCAGTGCTGTGGTTCTATGTGCGTTTGAGAGGGTCTTGATTAGATTCCCTTTGATAGGGCCTATTAGGCAATAATGAAAATAATGAACATGATAATAATTCATTAATCATAGTTGAAAACACAATGTAATGATGTCTGTACTTTTCTGTCAGAACCATTAACAAATAGTGTCTTCCATTACAGAACATGGAGAAGTTTCTGATCCGTCCCACTGCGTTCAAACCAGTGGTCCCCAAGAACCGTCACTCGGTGCAGTACCTCTCCCCGAGGCCAGGGGGCAGCCTCTCTGAGAGCCAGGGCAGCCTCAACCTCCTCTTGCCCCTACCTATCAATGGGAATAATGGAAATACTGCGGTCAACAGCCCGGGGAGCTACGGAAATGTCGTATCTCTGCTCTGCTCCTCCTCTTCCTCGGACAGCAAAAGGAACTCGTACAGCGGAGGACGCAACGCTCGCAGCAGCCAGTCCTGCTCCATGTCAGACTCTGGCCGTAACTCCCTGTCCAGCCTCCCCACTCACAGCAGTACCGGCTACAGCTTGGCCCACAGCGAGGCCTCTGGGTCTGGAGGGTCCGGGGTGGGCCTGGAGCCTGGGGCTGGAAGAACTACTACTACCAACAGAGGAGGGTCGGTGACCCACGGAGTTCACAGTCACTCAACCTCCCACGGTCACTCTAACTCGGACAGCGGGCGTTCGTCATCCAGTAAGAGCACGGGGTCGCTGAGCGGGCGCGGCCAGCCCCTGTCGGACAGTGGGTCATGTGGGCACTCACCTCCGCCCCTGGAGGGGTACGAGGGGGTGATGAGGGAGCTGGAGGAGAAGCTGAGGGAGAGGGATTTGGAACTGCAGCAGCTTAGAGAGAACCTGGACGAGAACGAAGCCGCCATCTGTCAGGTGAGAGAAGTTATTTTTACTTTAGTAGTTGTTCAGTAGACACCAAAGAGAGGATAATTGACTGAAACAGGGAGGTCCAATAACAACCCCTTGTTTTTTGTTTTCAGTTGAAAGCGCTTTATTATCTTTTTTTCTTATGGTTTGCCCTAATTAACACGAGTCACACTAATTAACACGAGGCTCATGTCTGTGTAATGTCAGGTGTTTAAGCAGGCCTAAAGTGTTGCCTCGAGGACCAATATGTATAAAAGGTTTCTGCTGTTTCTATTGACAAAGCTAAATTATTCCATAGCTTTTCGAGACATAATAGTGCTGCTTCACAGTTTGACCTCTGGATGTGGTATCTGTATGTAAACTCTGACCTCTAACTCCTGACCTCCTGTGCTAGGTGTACGAGGAAAAGCAGCGTCGCTGTGAGAGGGAGCTGGAGGAAATGAGACAGAGCTGCTCTTCCAAGATGAAACAGGCTACACAGAAGGCACAGAGAGTACAACAGGCCTTACAACTACAGGTAAGAACTACAGTATAGAAAGACAGAGACATAGATACAGTATACAGAAACATGGATATACAGCGACATAGATACAGAAACATAGATATACAGACAGAGCAGTTCTTCTAAGATGAAACAGGCTCACAGAAGGCTCAGAGAGTACCATATGCCTTACAGCTACAGGCAACAGACAGAGATACAGAGATAGTTCAGTCAACTTAATTTGTTAAGTTACTTAAGTTACTATTGTTTGTACTATTTGTACTATTGTTTGAAATGTTGCTGCTGTTTTGGTAGCATCTCCTGATTTTTAGACTGTCAAAATGCGACCCTAACTCTCTGTGTCTCTACTTCAGGTGTTCCAGCTGCAGCAGGAGAAAAAGAAACTTCAGGAGGACTTCTCCTCTCTGCTGCAGGACAGGGAGGTGCTGGAGAGGAGGTGTGCCTCCATACAGAGAGAACAGATCCAGTTCGGACCGCGCCTAGAGGAGACGAAGTGGGAGGTGAGATACTGAGGAGGAGAAAGGTCAGGAGTTTAGGGGTCATGGGTTAGGGTAAGTGTGAGGGTGAACGTTGATTCATGTACACAATTTCAAAGTAAGAGAATATTCACAAAATATTCACCCCCCCACCCAGGTGTGTCAGAAGTCAGGTGAGATATCCCTGTTGAAACAGCAACTGAAGGAGATCCAGTCAGAGCTGAGCCAGAAGGGTGGGGAGCTGGTGGTCCTGAAGTCCCAGCTGAGGGAGGCCAGGACTGACCTCCAAAACAGCCAGGCCAGGAGCCAGGAGGCTGGGTCGGCCCTGCGGACACGCTCCCTGGAGCTAGAGGTCTGCGAGAATGAGCTCCAGCGCAGGAAGAGCGAGGCTGAGCTTCTCCGCGAGAAAGTCATACGCTTGCAAGAAGAGTCGGCCCAGCTTCGAGGTGCCCTGGCCAATCAGGGAGGAGGCTATCTTCCTGGAGGCCAGGCGCCGGCTAATAAGGGCCAGTGCATGAGCCTGCCCCTCCCCCAGGGCCGTGCGGGTATGGAGGGTGGAAAGGGGGGCCCCAGCCCCTCTATGGGGTACCGTGAGGCGGAGGAGGGCAGGCTGGTATGGGGAGGGGAGAGTGATGAGGCCAAGACTCAGAGGCAGAGTGCTGAAGCTGTGCTGGGACTCAGGCAACAGGTGGGCTCCAACAATGTTTAGACATTCTTTTGTTAATTTATTTTCTGCAGAATGGTGCTTGAATAATACTTGTTTTTGCACTGATCTGTTGTGTATTGCTGGTTTTCAGTCAATCAATGAATCAATCACTTCTCTGTCAGGTGGAGAGACTGAGGGCAGAGCTGATGTACGAGAGGAGGAGCAGTGAGGAGCAGCTGGGAGGATTCGAGGAGGAGAGGAGGGTCTGGCAGGAAGAGAAGGAAAAGGTGATCCGCTACCAGAAGCAGCTGCAGCAGAACTACATCCAGATGTACAGGAGGAACAGAGATCTGGAGAGGGTGATGAGAGAGCTCAGTCTAGAGCTGGAGAACAGAGACATAGAGGACTACGACATCCACAGCGGCAGCAACGACATCCACTTTGAGGAGATGACCGCTACTGAGATCTAGAGGGGACAACACAGGGGTGTCCTCTCACCCCATTGAGATTTAGAGACCAGACAGGGACGTCGTCTAACCCCAGTGATATCCAAATCAAATTGTATTGGTCACATACATGTGTTTAGCATATGTTAAATGCTTGTGTTTCTAGCTCAGACAGTAGCACCTTCTGATATTTAGAGACAAGTGTGTCCTCTCGCCCGCATGACTATTAATACCAGCACCCTGAAATGATCTGATTTCCCCATCACTGCTACTGAGAGGGCTGTGTCCAAAACGGAACCCCATTTCCTATGTAGTGCACTACCTTTGGCTAGAGAACAGGGTGCCATTTGAAATTTGCATCTAGAATACCGAGGGTATATCTGAACGTATTCCCCTAACCACAGTACAAGCACTCTTTACTTCTTTATGGACCGTTTGCTGTCATGGACATTAAGGGAGCATCTCTGTTTAAGGGTGGATCTGCAGACTTAAAAGAGAGGTTAGTGTGTATCTCAATAGTTGAGAGTGTCTTCCTCCCCAGAGTAAGATTCGCCCTCAGACCAACACATCCTTCTTGCCTCCTCACATGGGTTTGATTGCCCAACTCTTTGGGACGTATATTATGACTTTTGACTTGAGAAACAAGCAGGTACCACTCAAACCTCGCTCAAATCAGTGTATTGAAAGCAAAGGGGAGAATCAAGTCAAGTATAATCACATCTGTATGGAGCACACAGGTGTGACTACCTGACCACCAGCACATAATGGTGACGTTACTATAACGATGACATCATCACCACTCGACTGGTTCGTCCACAGGACTTTGTGCACCTTTGCACTAAAGCAATGATGTAATAACACTTTCACAATTTGTGCTGTCAATGTTATATATACAGTGTTCAATGGATCAGCAACTCATCTAGAAGTAGTACGGAAAGGACAAGAAATACTCCGCTGGCCAGGAAATATGGATTTATATTCGGTGGAATTGGAAGCCACAACCTTGTCTTTTCTCAGCTATGGAAAGACTACTGTATGTAGTATTTCGATGGGATGTATAAGGACTCTTGGCACAAATAGCAAATGCAACTGTTCAGTTTTCAGCACTGGCTAAGAAAGGAACTGTCGTCTACACTCTTCCTTGTTCATGGAATCTTCAAACATCCTGGATTTCTATCATTGGCTGCTTGTAGCTAACATGTCAACATTCTCTTCTGTCATTGGCTGAACCATATCTGTCAGTTGATATTGACTCTCAGCTCCCCATGTCAGACTGAGAGATGTGGTGAGAAGGAAGAGAAAACCAAAAGAAGACATCAAAGGCTTAATGTGAGTGCTGTGTTGTGCTCCTCCTCTCTCTAAGCCAATAGTCACCCTATTGTATCTTCTCTACAACCTCTCTCATGTGAATGACACAAATAGAAGCATGTAGCACTATGAGGGAGTGATATGTGAGGGAGATATCAGCACAAATGCAACCGCTGCCCTTCTCTATCTCAGCACAAACTGTCATATCAGAGGAAGAAACACCTTGATTGGTCAACTCAAGCTGCCCGTCAAAGATATCGATGCTGCATTGGCTGCTGGGACTGTTATGGAGCCGTCTTGGATCAGTGAGCATATGGTGTCACTTTTCCTTATGGTATCACAGTGAAACCAACAAAACATCCCTGTTCAACTGTACTTTGCTCCTCCCTCCCTTGGCCTCTCTCCCTGTCGCACACGCTGGACTTTGAATACTCTTCTAACGTTTTACCTTTTATTACTAGACCCCCCCCCCCTCTCCCTCCCTCTCATCAAAAAGCCAAGTAACACTTCCTAGACTTCCTGTCCATTCTGGCCAGTGACTGTGAGGCTCACTCACTGACACCTAGATAATGTGGATGGCAAAATTGCATGTCTTTCCCTTGTCTGTCAAAGTCTGGGAGAGGACGGTCCAGGTAATGTAGGGCAGGGTTCCCCAACTGGCAGGGATTTATTTGGCCTCCCAAGTTTTCTGAGCAAAAAAACATATATATATATATATAATTATATATTTTTTAAACGTTGTTGGACATAAACGACTAAAAACACCAGCAAATCAGCTCCAGGTGAATTTAATTTTGGAAATCTCTTCCAAAGTATTCCCATGCATAATAGTGAAATAGATACATGTGATCGTATACAATGTAAACAAGGTTTGAAATTATTGTTTTAGTCAAATATATCTGTTTGGGCATTTTACGTTCAATTTGCGGTCTACAAATTATTTGTAGTAATGTACCAGTCCGCTGACCATCCGCTCAAGAAAATTTCAGCCTGCGGCTAAATCTAGTTGATGATCCCTGATGTAGGGGTTTGTGCTGGACAGTGCATGATATATTAGCCTAAGGCATGACAAACAGGTCATTATGGAACTGTTACAGTGGTTATATCAACATTTTGGCAACCACTGCCATAGAAATATAATGAATAGAATGTAATTCTATTTCTATGTGGGGAACCATAGATAAATATTTGAGTCTTCAGTTGTGCTTCCTCATAAAAAGGGATTAAACTAGAGCTCTGGTCTTTTATATTACAGAGGTAAACAGAGTTTATAAAAAGGAATCTAACAGATAAATGGAAATCAATATGATCTATGATGATGATGTATTTTATTTTTTATATAGCACCTGAAGATATTTTGTGGTAACACCAGTACCATTGTGGGTTTAATGTACAAAGTATAATAAAGAGTTCTATATATCTTTACAGTACCACACATATACCAATGAGATGATTAAACACAATTGGAAAGGGTCTGGAAAGAGCGGCGCAAACATCTATTGCATGCATAAAAAAATGTTACATCATCTTGAACAAACAAAAAAAGTAATGATTCAAACTCCACTCTTTGTTGTTGACTAATGATTATGATTTAACAAACATACAAAAATATGGGAAATATCCAGCTTTTAGCCAAGGTTTACATTGGTCAGCACATTAATGGTCATCCTTGTTCAATGCGATTGAGTTTTCATTTGGCGGCCATTATCATCTATATCACCCAAT
This sequence comes from Salvelinus fontinalis, assembly GCF_029448725.1. Lineage (NCBI taxonomy): Eukaryota > Metazoa > Chordata > Actinopteri > Salmoniformes > Salmonidae > Salvelinus > Salvelinus fontinalis. Next base: position 63,105,533 of record NC_074665.1, on the reverse strand, counting down.
ATCATCATCATCATCGTTGTGTTTGTCATCTTCAGACTACACTTATTAACACACAAAGCATTTAATCCCAATAATATCTCAACTAAAAATGTGCTCATCACATATGGTACAAACATTCATCTTCAATTTAGTTGTATAGGTCTACAAGGTTACTATTTTACAACATTCAAGATGTATCTTTAAGAGATGAATAGAACATATTATGTTCCAGTGTGGATGTACCATCATCTTTAACACAGTCAGGTGGAAAAAGCAGCTCAGGTGTAATTTTTTTAATTTAACCTTTATTTAACTAGGCAAGCCAGCTAAGAACAAATTCTTATTTACAATGACAGTCTACCACAGCCAAACCCTAACCAAGATGACGTTGGGCCAATTGTGTGCCGCCCTATGGGACTCCCAATCACAGCCAGCTGTGATATAGCCCAGAATCAAACCAGGGTCTGTAGTGACACCTCTAGCACTGAGATGCAGTGCCTTAGACCGCTGCGCCACTTGGGAGCCCCCAAGTGGTAATGACTAACACAGTATCAAAGGTGTAATGGTTAACACAGTAGCACAGGTGTAATGGTTAACACAGAACAGTAGCACAGGTAAAGTGAACTGAAAGGGACCCCAGTGTTAATTTTGGCACTCTGTAACAGATTTAGTCATTTTGACTTAAATATCATTAAGTCTGATTCACATTTGAATAATGATTTAGTGTAGTTATTGTCAAAATGACAAAAACAGTGGTCCTTTTTGTCAACTAAATGCACTTTCATTTTAGTAATTTAGTCACTTCACATTTGTATTGCCTCATTAACCTATAGTAAACATAAATCACTGACTTCCATGTGCACAAACACACATACAGTAGTAGCTTTGTTCTACTAACATACTTTTCTGCATAAAATCCTATTCTCATCCCAACAGCAGAAATATGACAAACATATATAAGAATTATCTGGCCTCGGTCGCGTCATTTCCATTGTTATTAACGTTCCACAGACGTCGCAGCCACATTGATGTCCAAAAGTAGAACAGGCCACAGACGTCAGTTCAACGTCTAGTTTTGATTTACATTTGGTTGAGTTGTCAACTAACCTTCATAGGTGGTTTGAAGTCAGATACAAATCTGATTCCTGGCCAAGTGACTTGTGTCTGAACGGGAAAATCAGATTTATTTGCCCTCAAGTGGTTTTGAAAGTTGGATAATATTTTCCTTTGAGGCTTTAAAAGTGTTCCTACACTATGATTTTGAACATTCAAAGCAACTGGGAAACATTCGACATAACTTCTGAGTGATGAGGAATCATGAACACCACCACCGATCAGTTCTAAAAACTCTTGTTCAGTTCAATTAGTAGTCAGACTTGAGATCATTTAGTCTCGTCTCGTTTTAGGCAACTGAAATATATTTTTTTGTTTAGTTATAGTTTTTTCTGGTCTATTTAGTCAGTTATAGTCTAGTCAACTGCCACTGAAAAAGTAGGTGTTTGACAAATATTTGAGTCCTTATTTTTGTTGACTAAAGTAACTGTGGAACCCCCTCTGTGAAAGCACGGTGCACTCTGGATACCCTTTCCACATTTCTCACTTCATAACCCCATAATAGTTTTTTGGGGTGTAAATACAGTCAGTATCTAACTGAAAATTACATACAGGTAACTGCCAAAATAAAGGGAACACTTGTGTAAATGAGGGATACAAAGTATATTGAAAGTAGGTGCTTCCACACAGGTGTGGGTCTTCAGTTAATTAAGCAATTAATATCCCATCATGCTTAGAGTCATGTCTAAAAATGCTGGGCAGTCCATTATTTTGGCTACCGTGGCTATGCCCCCATACGATTACAAGGCCCCTATGATCACTGAATGGTTTGATGAGCATGAAAACCAGATCTCAACCCAATTTAACACTTATGGGAGATTGTGGAGCGGTGCCTGAGACAGAGCTTTCCACCACCAACAAAACACCAGCGTTTTCCCTCCAATAGAGTTCCAGACACTTGTAGAATCTATGCCAATGTGCATTGAAGCTGTTCTGGCTCGTGGAGGCACAACGCCCTATTAAGACTTTGTTGGTGTTTCCTTTATTTTGGCAGTTACTTCTACATTGAGTGACATTCTAGTCCTTTACTCAGACCAAAATATATATTTCAAATGTAGCCACTGCGACTAGACCAAAGCAACGTAACACATTTGTTTGTATTTGTCTTGTTTCTTTTCTTCCTTAGTGTGCATAAGTATACAATTATATTTTAGCGTGTTTAGGTGTTCCGTTTCTTTATTAATCCATGGTGTTTGTAGTCATTCATGTATATTTTCATGCTGTAAATTTATTGTACAAAATTACCTTTGTTTTTAATTAAAGATACAAAATGTCACCATGGAGTAATGATTGCTGGAATTTACACTGATGCACTGGTGAAAAAAAATATTCTGAAGTGATGAAGGCTTTTTGGGGTGAATCCTAACTCCCTCAAATGTTCACAATCTGCCATTGCCACTGAACAAATGAATCTCAGCCTTAGTGAAAATTTGACTTAAGTGGAAGTGAAGATTTGCCCCTTCATATTTATCAGTTGACAACCAAACTACTTCCATTAATATTACACGATCCAGAGACACAGAAAGACGGTGTCAATAAAACAAACATTTATTGTGATAAATTAATACAATAGCTCTGAAAACATTTTGAATGTACCTTATTATATGTTTATTACATGTATATTATGCTTAATTACACACACACACACACACACACAGATATACATATATATATATATACACACATATATATACACATAAACATATATATAAATAACAGAAGCTTATCCGACCATACTGCCATTGAGCTTTACCGCAGCATTTGTCACCAGCCAGACGTTCTAGCCCTACAGTAAGTAATATGTAAGCACCTCTCAAGCCCTCTGCCGCTCATAAAGGTAAGGAACTATGCGTGGTGCACTGTACACTCTGGTGATTCCAGGGAGTTAGGGACCTAAACCTAACCTAATATTAACCCTTGACCTAACATCCACCCTTCATCAACCCTTCCCAGACCCATGCAGCCCCTCTCTCCCACTCTCTCCCAGCCCTAGCCTATCTTTCCCAGTCTTACCCCCTCTTTCCCTGCCCCTCTGTTCCTGTGCCAGGCTGGTGAGGGGAGGACGACTCATATTGTCTGGAACAGAGCCAATGGAATGGCATGAAACGCATGGAAACCATGTATTTCATACCATTTCACCTATTCCGCTCCAGTCATTACCACCAACCCGTCCTCCCCAATGAAGGTGCCACCATCCTCCTGTCGTGCCAGCCCTTCTTTCCCTGGCCCAGAGAGTCCCTCTCTCCCACCCTTTCTCTCTTCACCCCAGCCCTAGCCCCTCTGCCTCTCTCCCAACTGCTCTCCCTCCAGCCTTAGTTTAAGCCACTGGTCCTCACATCCTGTACATCATTTAGGTTTTCCTCCATCTCCTCCACATGTCTGTTCAGGCTCAGTCCACAAGCCTATGTAATCAAGCATCTAAAGTGGCATCCTGCTCCAGAAACATGAACTCTGTTTGCCAGAAATACAGTTTTAAACAGAGCTGCAATTTGTACTGATCCCCTAGACATCCACTAAACCACAACTATAATACAGAGGCTTAATCTGGACTATAAATCTCATGACGTTGGACACAGTAATCTCTCTCTCTCTCTCTCTGACAGGACCCCGGTGGACTGAAATGGTCCCTGGAACTGTGTGTATAGGGGGGGTTATGCGTGCGAGTGGTGAGAGTGTGGGTTGGTGAGTGAGTGAGTGAGTGAGTCTGCGTGCCTGCATGTTTTTTTTCTCTGCTTCCACAAAATAAAGTTTCCTTCCCTTGAAGTTACCTACAGTACATTATATTAATATGATTGCTATAGCTGCTGACTCCTAACAACTCCAGCTAACAATATAAGTTAATATAACAAAAGGGATACATATAATCCAGTCTATCTTTGATAAATATTATTTATCACATTATTATACTCAAAGTAGGCACAGTAGACCCACATGTCGACTGCAGTTACAACATAACATGTCACGTTACCAATTTTTGTTTTAGCAGTATTTCCTGTTTTCTATGGAATCATTGTCCCTTTCCCCTAGAGGAGAAGCAGGCGTATTGGTCAGTGTAAGAGGTACCTTCCTCTCCTCTGTGAGTAGACCATTCCCTTCCATTCCGAACCATCTGCATCAGACGAATTCTCATCTTCTGTAAATCCACTTACTTGATGTCAGATCTGACAACGTTCTGGTTTGAACACCAGCATTTCATTCATTTCCATTTCCAGACAAAGTGGGTTGGTGAACTGCACCTCGGAGCATCCTTTTTGACAGGCCTGTAGTACTGAGGTTGTAGTATTTGTGTAAGCCTGACAGTGGGCTAGTCAGCAGGGCTCTTGGGGACCTTGACGATGAACACCATGGAGTCTTTGGCCTTGTTGCTGAATGCCCGGCGAATTACGTCCACTGCATGAAGATGGGTCACACGCTGCAGAGACTCACCGTCCACCGACACCAGCTCATACCCAGCCTGGAGAGACACACACACAAAGAGAGAAACACACACATACACACACACACACATATGCATGCATAGACAAAACACACACAATCACACACACACACACACAAACCATACACAAATACGGGTTAGAGGTGATACACACACATAGGCATACACATGCTTACTGTGCATTGACCTCGGCTCCCACTTAGCGTCTTTTTCTCTAATCTCCATACTCATATCCCAGTAGATGAAGCTCAAGGTTATGTTGAAAACACACACACCAACCACACTTAATGCCTCCCCCTGCATTGTTTCCTTCAGGAAGAGAACAGAGTACTGCCGAGTTCTAGAACCTCGAGGAGAGGAAGTTCCTGTGATGTCATCAGTGCACACCGAGGATGCACCTGGCTGACACTCACAACACAGACCCACTGAATGGCTACAACACAATCACAAAGCCAGAGGTATGTGAGACTACAAGGTATCTTACCCAAACAAGGGCACCTGCTGGAATATCTCCCCTCATGAAAATGTTGTTCAACAAAATATCTGATCGTGTTTATTGACCCAAAACATTCATGCCCTTCCTCCCGTGATGCCAGTATCAAAAAATGTTGATCCATTTAACTAAAGAGCAGATTAATACAAGTAATTCTGAATATTAGACATAATGTCATTCATCCTCTTTGGTAAACATTTATGGATGTTATTTTTGAGGCTTCCTCTCTCTCTAACCAACAGTCATCATCCACTAAATGGTCCTCCCTACTGAATTAGATCTCTCTATTGTAGTCTGGTTTGACATTACAAATACAGTATCGAAATTACAAATAGTTAGTTATTTTTATACTTTAAACCTATTCATGTGGATTATTCAGCTATGTGCATTGCTCTTAATTTCTAGGCAGTGGTGGTAGTGGATCACTGTCCAGACTCCAGGCCATATTTCTGTAGAGAGCAACACCAGAACACTAGGACAGGTTAAATGGTATAATCATCTAGTTTTTAGAGTACTGTTGAGTACACACCCTGCAAACAATAATCAGTTGTTAGGATGTCCCCAGAATGTCACACAATTGTCTCCTAAAGTCGTCAAGACATTGGTTCATGGCGCCCTAAATGTTTTGTCTAATTCCTGGTTGGTCCCGAGATGTCCCAAAGGAAGTTTTTGGGACGTTCTTAGGACATTATGTCATGGTCCAATGGATGTTTTTGTCTAGTTCCCGGTTTGTCCCATGGACATCACCTGATGGTCCCAAAGAAACGCCGTCGTCCTCCACGCGCAAGCTAGTTTCATTACACATCACCCCTTGCTACTGTTGCCAAGCCCATCAAGGCCCTGATTGATGAACCAGAGTGCTTTTAACATACTGTTTTCTACTTACATAATTGACACACGTTAAAATACATGATTATATTGTGTATGTTTATTCCAACAGCAATTATTACTTAACATGTCCTCAACTAGGATTTGAACTCACAACCTCTTGGTTCACGGCATTCCAATTCAGGTGTAACATTAAAACAAAATGACACGCCCCACCAACATTGGACAACTATACAAAAAAAAAAACTCAAATTGCTGAAATAAGTCAATTAAATCAATGACACAAATGTCAGTTTAAATGATAACTATAAAGCAGATGGCACTTTTTTGCTAAGTGCAGAGATGTATTATAGGGGCTGAATGTGTAGAGTACCTCTGAACTTCTACAGACTTTGTGGTGCAGCAGAAAGATCAGCATACCCCAAATCTAGAGTTTGTGCGTTCATTGCTAAAAGATTTCTACACTATTTTAGCTGAACAGCTTACCTTAAAACCCCCATGCCATTTCATTTCTTTAATTACAGTGGTTTGTTACACCAGGGACCATCACGTGGCAAAAACCTCCAGGGGACAATGACACAACGTCTCAAGAACGTTCAGGGGACCATGACACAACGTTCCAAGAACATCCTAAAAACATCCTGGGACCAACTGTGAACTACAAAAAAGTAGTTGCATATTAGCTAACCCTAACCATTTTAAAAAGGGTAATATAATTATCTTAACCTGCTATGTTAATGCTCCTAACCTGCTGCGTAAGTTCTCCTAACCTGCTACAAAAAGTCAATTTTGACAAAAGCTCTATCCCTGCTTGACAAAACCGTCAAGCAGGAGCAATAGCAAGCGTGACACACACACACACACAAATACAGACCTGGTGGCTAGCTTAAAGACAGGCAGTTATCAGACAGGAACAAGAGGACAGGATGTGTGTGAACAGTCAGTCTGGTGTAGTAATCCTACTTCCCCCTGCTCTCAGTGTGTGGCAGATACACACAAGTTAGGGACAGGCTATCAGGCTATGCCTAGGAATTAAGGGGCTGGAGCAAACCAACCACGTCTGCTCCGTCTATATCGGTCTGTCTCTCTCTCTCTCTTTCCCAAACAATTCTCTCCCGCCTTGTCCTTCCCTTCCTCTCCTTCACGAAGGTCTCTGTCACGATTTTGTGTGAATGCATGTCAGTGCGTGTGTATGTGTGAGAGAGAGAGAGAGAGAGAGAGAGAGAGAGAGAGAGAGAGGGGGGGGGGGGGGGGGGGACTCGGAGGGGAAGTTCATGGAAACTGAAAGGCTTAGCCGACACCAGATCCGCAGAGTGTTTGACACTCGAGTCATGGCCCTATCGAACCTGGGAAGTGCTGTCACCTGATATGCTCACGGCAGCAACAGCTGATTTTGAAACTTCGACCTAGTATCTAGAGATCGCTACGGTAGGGCCGTCTCAGACATTACCCCCTTCACCACACTGCAACCTCTAACCTCTGACCTCATCCCCCTGCTTCATTCAGTATCTCTTCCCTTCTATTAATACACTCTGGCTGAGTCATATTACCCATACATTACCTGGCCCAGCCCGACTGATGAGGTAAATTACCTGTACCTCATCAGTCATACTGGAGATATAAAAAACAAACACACACACAAAAAAAATACCAAACTAAACTAGAGTGGCATTTACAAATGTCACAGACCAAAACTGCTAAACACGTCACCCTGTTTCATCGGGCTCAGTTCTGATTAAAACATGAGCTGCCCTAATATTGCAGTGAGCTCTTAAAGAAGCTTACCTTCAGAACATCACTGGTAGAGGCAGCTCCTCCTGGAAAGATCTTCTCTATCTTGATCACAGGCTGCACCTTGGACTCCATCCCACCTGAGATACTGATACCTGTAGAGCAGAGATAGAGAGTTTATCCACAAAGGGCTGGTGTAGGTGCAGGCTTCTGCTCCAGCCAATCAACTAGTAATCCTAGTCTTCAGTCAAGACTTAGTTGATGTATTCATAGGGGTATTGACAGTGCCTTCAGAAAGTATTCACAACCCTTGAGTTTTTCACATTTTGTTGTGTTACAGCTTGAATTTAAAACGGCGATTTGGTTTCACTGGCCTACACAGAACACCCGATAATGTCAAAGTAGATTCATGTTTTTGGACATTTTTACAAATTCATTTAAAAAATGTAAGCAGACATTGAATATCCATTTGAGCATGGTGAAGTTATTATTTACACTTTGGATGGTCTATCAATACACCCAGTCACTACAACGATACAGACGTCCTTCCTAACTCAGTTGCTGGAGAGGAAGGAACCCGCTCAGAGATTTCACCATGTGAAATAAACTCAGCAAAAAAAGAAACGTCCTCTCACTGTCAACTGTGTTTATTTTCAGCAAACTTAACATGTGTAAATATTTGTATGAGCATAACAAGATTCAACAACTGAGACATAACCTGAACAAGCTCCACAGACATGTAACTAACAGAAATGTAATAATGTGTTCCTGAACAAAGGGGGGGGGGTCAAAATCAAAAGTAAGTCAATAACTGGTGTGACCTGGTGTGACCTCATGGACTGCATCAGATTTGCCAGTTCTTGCTGTGAGATGTTGCCCCACTCTTCCACCAAGGCACCTGCAAGTTCCCGGACATTTCTGGGGGGAATGGCCCTAGCCCTCACCCTCCGATCCAACAGGCCCCAGACGTGAGATCCAGGCTCTTCGCTGGCCATGGCACAACACTGACATTCCTGTCTTGCAGGAAATCACAGACACAGAACGAGCAATATGGCTGGTGGCATTGTCATGCTGGAGGGTCATGTCAGGATGAGCCTGCAGGAAGGGTACCACATGAGGGAGGAGGATGTCTTCCCTGTAACGTACAGCGTTGAGATTGCATGATCAGTCCGATGATGCTGTGACACACCGCCCCAGACCATGACGGACCCTCCACCTCCAAATCGATCCCGCTCCAGAGCACAGGCCTCGGTGTAACGCTCATTCCTTCGACGATAAACGCGAATCCGACCTTCACCCCTGGTGAGACAAAACCGCAACTTGTCAGTGAAGAGCACTTTTTTCCAGTCCTGTCTGGTTCAGCGACGGTGGGTTTGTGCCCATAGGCGACGTTTTTGCCGGTGATGTCTAGAGAGGACCTGCCTTACAACAGGCCTACAAGCCCTCAGTCCAGCCTCTCTCAGCCTATTGCGGACAGTCTGAGCACTGATGGAGGGATTGTGCGTTCCTGGTGTAACTCAGGCAGTTGTTGTTGCCATCCTGTACCTGTCCCGCAGGTGTGATGTTCAGATGTACCGATCCTGTGCAGGTGTTGTTACACGTGGTCTACCACTGCGAGGATGATCAGCTGTCCATCCTGTCTCCCTGTAGCGCTGTCTAACAGTATGCACATTGCAATTTATTGCCCTGGCCACATCTGCAGTCCTCATGCCTCCTTGCAGCATGCCTAAGGCACGTTCATGCAGATGAGCAGGGACCCTGGGCATCTTACTTTTGGTGTTTTTCAGAGTCAGTAGAAAGGCCACTTTAGTGTCTTAAGTTTTCATAACTGTGACCTTAATTGCCTCCTGTCTGTAAGCTGTTAATGTCTTAACGACCATTCCACAGGTGCATGTTCATTAATTGTTTATGGTTCATTGAACGAGCATGGGAAACAGTGTTTAAACCCTTTACAATGAAGATCTGTGAAGTTATTTGGATTTTTACTAATTATCTTTGAAAGACAGGGTCCTGAAAAAGGGACGTTTCTTTTCTTGCTGAGTTTATAAGAAAATCTGAGAGATAATAAATAATTTTTTTACATGTATTTATCCCTTTATTTTTTGCATTAAACTATCTCCATATATACTTCCATTCATTTTTTTTACTGGTACCGGGGACCTTCAGTCCTAGAGCAAAACAGAGTCTCTCAGGTTTCCACAGAGGGGTCATATTAGTGTGTAGCCCAAACCGTTTGGAAGCTGTAGACAGAAGTTGGCAGAAGAGGCTGTACCGACTTCAGACAAGACTTGTCAAACCAACGTTTTTGGGAGAAGACTGATTTTTAGGAAGTCTCATGGTCTGACAAATACCGCTGTAGCTCTGCCACCGCAGTTGCAGAAGGGCGATATCGGCGGTTGTGGTGGATTGATATTTCTAGCTTAAACAGACAGACTTTGATGGGGAATGTTGTATTATGTTAATTAGATTTCCGCAGCAGCGTGGAAATTGTAGGCTAAGATGGATCAATGACATTGTAGTTTCTCCACAATACTAACGTAAATGACAGAGTGAAAAGAAGGAAGCCTGTACAAAATAACAATATTCCACAACATGCATCCTGTTTGCAATAAGGCACTAAACTAAAACGGCAAAGAAATGTGTCCTGAATACAAAGAGTTGTGTTTGGGGTCAATCCAACAACACATCACGAAGAACTGTACCACTCTTCATATTTTCAAGCATGGTGGTGGCTGCATCGTGTTATGCGTGTGCTTGTCATCGGCAAGGACTAGGGAGTTTTTAGGAAAAAAATACACAGAATAGCACTAAGCAAAGGCAGAATCCTAGATGAAAACATGATTCAGCCTGCTTTTCAGTAGATACTGAGAGACAAATACACCATTTAGCAGGACAATAATCTAAAAGACAATATCAAATATACATTGGAGTTGCTTACCAAGACAACATTGAATGCTCATGAGTGGCCTAGTTACAATTTTGAATTAAATCAGCTTTAAAATCAATAGAAAGACTTGAAAATGGCTAACATTCCAACTGACAGAGCTTGAAGAATTTGGAAAATAATATTGTGCCAATATTGTACAATCCAGGTGTGCAAAGTTCTTAGAGACCAAGAAAGACTCACAGCTGTAATCACTGCCAAAGGTTATTATAACATCTATTGATGTGTGAATGGGGTGTGAATGCTTACGGTGCATTCGGAAAGTATTCAGACCCCTTGACTTTTTTCACATTTTGTTACATTATAGCCTTATTCTAAAATGTATTAAATAGTTTCTCATCAATCTACTCACAATAACCAATAATGACAAAGCAAAAACCGATTGACATTTTTGCAAATGTATATATAAAAAAAGGAAATATCACATTTACATAAGTATTCAGACCCTTTACTTTGTCGAAGAACCTTTGGCAGCGATTACAGCCTCAAATCTTCTTGGGAATGGCGCTACAAGCTTGGCACACCTATATTTGGGGAGTTTCTCCCATTCTTCTCTGCAGATCCTCTCAAGCTCTGTCAGGTTGGATGGGGAGCGTTGCTGCGCCGCTATTTTCAGGTCTCTCCAGAGATGTTCGATCAGGTTCAAGTCCGGGCTCTGGCTGGGCCACAAAAGGACATTCAGAGACTTGTCCCAAAGCCACTCCTGCGTTGTCTTGGCTGTGTGCTTAGGGTCATTATCCTGTTGGAAGGTGAACCTTTGCCCCAGTCAGAGGTCCTGAGCGCTCTGGAGCAGGTTTTCATCAAGGATCTCTCTCTACTTTGCTCCGTTCATCTTTCCCTCGATCCTGACTATTCTCCCAGTTCCTGGCACTGAAAAATATCCCCACAGCATGATACTGCCACCATCATGCTTCACCGTAGGGATGGTGCCGGGTTTCCTCCAGACGTGCTGCTTGGCATTCAGGTCAAAGAGTTCAATCTTGGTTTCATCAGACCAAAGAATCTTGTTTCTCATGGTCTGGAGTCCATTGTTTTCTTGGGGACCTTCAATGCTGCAGAAATGTGTTGGTACCCTTCCCCAGATCTGTGACTCGACACAATCCTGTCTCGGAGCTCTATGGACAATTCAGTCGACATCATGGCTTGGTTTTTGCTCTAACATGCACTGTCAACTGTGGGACCTTATATAGAAAGGTGTGTGCCTTTCCAAATCATGTCCAATCAATTGAATTTACTGCAGGTGGACTCCAATCAAGTTGTAGAAACATCTCGAGGATGATCAATGGAAACAGGATGCACCTGATCTCAATGTCGAGTCTCATAGCAAAGGGTCTGAATACCTATGTTAATAAAGTATCTGGGGTTTTTTGTAATACATTTGCAAAAATGTCTTAAAACCTGTATCTGCTTTGTCATTATAGGGTATTGTGTGTAGCTTGATGAGAAAAAAATCTATTACATGTTTTTTTCAGACTAACACCAAAATGTGGTATAAGTCAAAGGGTATGAATACTATCTGAAAGCAGTGTAAGTACATGTATAGTATTGAGCATTTATGTCAATCTTAGAAAATGTGCACCTTCCCTTCCAATATTATGGGATTTTAACACTATGTGATGATCTATGAGAAGGTATGAACTGCTTTTGTTTTGTAAAGTGCCAAATGTATTGAATTTTATTGCATTTGTTGACTGTAGAGCTGGGGGGATATCCAATAAAATATATGTAAAAATAGAACAACAAAAAAGACAGTTGAATCAGATGTGTTACACTTTGTAAACAGCCTTACAAGGGGTTTATTTTATACAGGGCCATTGTTATGTAATAACACTGATCTCTACTGGTAAGGTAGAGTACTAGCAGGCTGCAGATTAGTTGGCGACTCTCGAATAGGCCTACTCACCCAGAGACTGTTTAGTTTTGGAGATGGTCACCGTGGTGATCTCATACTCCTGAATGGCTACAGGTGTTGCGTTTCCATGGTGACCATTCTGCGACCGTCCCGGCGAAAGTCTGTTCACTTGCTTCACCTTCCCTCTCTGCCCTTGTCCCCCCCTCTCCCTCCCTGTCGAGGGGCTTCGGTCCTTTGGGGGGGGCTCAAGCACCTGAGCCAGGGTGGGTTGAATGTTCCTGGGGGGTAAGTGTACTCTCACCTCCATATACCCCTCGGCCATCCCTCCCTTCCTCTCAGAGCCGCCCTCCCATTGGTCCCTCCTGACCCTTCCATTATGTTCGTTCCTCACCGGCAACCGCCCCCGCTCAGGAGTGGTATCTTCCGACAGCAATGAGGTCTCATCATAGTGCCGGGGCCAGGACAAACCATTGTCTCGCCTATGGGGAGAGTGGTTGGTTTGGGGTTGGCGTCTGGTAGTGTGTGAGGATTCTGTGAGGAGCCAGTTGGGGGGTGAGGGACTCGGAGAGCGTGAGCGTGGGGTGTGGTGGGTGTAGCTGTCCACGGGGACATCCAAGAGGGGGGTGAAAGCACGGGAAGGGGGCAGGAGACCATCCTGGAGGCCAGACACACGTAGTCTCTCTAGGTCTTCCATCAGCTGACGGTCTCTCCCCAAGTCCTTGGCTGGCTGAAGCTGGAAACCACCATGGTAGTCTGGAGAGGAGATATGCATGTTATCACACACATATTAACACACACACAAACACTCGCTCATTCCCTTTAACCCCAGAAGACCCACTGTATTGTACCAATATTCTAAACCTTCCTAGCACTGGTCAACCGTCTGTTTGGCAGTGACACTGAGTGGGAGTTTACAAAATGGAGTCCATTCACCAAAGGGTCCAATCTGCATATCTCTATCGGAGGTCATCACCCTGACCTGTCAGAACTCACTGGCTGTGTTTGACATGTCCGTTTTCTTCCACCCTGGTGGAGTCAGCTGACCTTTCAACCCCTTAACCCCTCACCTCTGAGTGCTAGATGGCTGGGGTCATTTACTTCTGTGGGGGCGGTAGAAAATGCCTTCACTCTGTGTTTTTTTTACTCTTGAATGGAGAGAGAGTTTGAGAAGCTTTTAAGGTATGCACACACACATGCACTGTGTCTGACTCTTGAATTGGTCTAGTTTGAGAAAGGCTTCAAAGGCTCCAAGCAGTCAGCCCACGCATGTCTATGACTTAGCACTGCTCCTCTCTGGCTTTTGTGTTTCTCACAGAGGCATAATACAAGCCTTCCTACTGAAGTCATCTGACATAGGCCTGTGTGTGTGTGTGTGTGTGTGTGTGTGTGTGTGTGTGTGTGTGTGTGTGTGTGTGTGTGTGTGTGTGTGTGTGTGTGTGTGTGTGTGTGTGTGTGTGTGTGTGTGTGTGTGTGTGTGTGTGTGTAGTGCTGGGACTGGGCCTAAGCAACATAAGCGGTTGCTTAGGGCCCCCCGGCTTAGTCGGGGTCTCAAGAGCTCAGTTAGGGTCTTACTGTTAAAAGGTTATAGTAGTAGAATAGACAATGTGCAATTTCAAAATGTTGTTGTGCGTCAGCCATTTTTCTTTTGTTATGTCAGTCACTGGCAGTCACTCAATTAGCCCATGCATGTCAGCTAACATGTTTAGTCAGTTAGTTTAGCTAGCCATCTAAACTTGTAGTAATCATGGCTGAGTTATCAACCACGCACGAAGAGCACATGCCCAGGGGCCTTGACCTCCAGGGGTCCCCCATTGATCTTGGTAGTCACTCTCATGCAAATATCACATTAATATGGCATAGGGTATGGCAAAATGTGTAGAATTGCAAGAAATTTGTTAGAATATATCTAAATCTTCTCTCCGGCCCTTGACAAAATGTGTAGAATTGCAGGAAATTATCTGTCATGAATTTGTCCCACAGACCCATGGCAAAATGTGTAAAATTGCAGCAAACTTGCTCTGAAACTGCAACATTTTCTCTGCACCTCATTGCAAAATGTGTTGAATTACTGGAAATTAACTCTAAAACATACTTTTTTTTCTTTCTACCGTCAAGACGGGGGCCACTAAAAGGTTTTGACCTTGAGGTGGGGGGCCCCCTAACAACATTTTGTTTAGGGACCACCAAAACTCTAGGGCCGGCCCTGTGTGTGCTGCATGTGTATGAAATGGATATTGGATATTGAGCAGGTGTTTCTGTCAGACAGGATATGAGATGTACTGGAAAAAGAGGGAGGTGAGAGGAGATATGAAAAGAGGAGAAGAAGAGACACAGGAAGAGATGAGGAGGAAGAGGATAAGTTCTCTGGTTATATAATAGCAGAGGAGAGCGGTTAGAGAAAGAGATTGGGCGGAGAGAGAGAGAGAGAGAGAGGGAGGGAGGGGGGAATGAGGGGGCATTATACACACACACACACACACACACACACACACACGACAGAGAGAGAGACCTGGTATGGGGGTGATGAGGTGTCGTCGAGGGGTTCCACTGCGAGGAGAGCGCAGGACAGGAGACCTCACTGAGGACGAGAACACAACAAAGATATGAACATACAATACTAGAATACAAAACATTACCCCCCCCCCCCCCCAAAAAAACTCCCTCTACCCCCCCCCAACTCCTTCCCACCACCAAGCCACTGTCCACCAATGCACCAACAAAATGAACAAAATACAACAATTAAGGAAAACAACAATGCAAACAAACAAAAGACAAACAAAAATCAAAACAGCAAGGCCGACTATGTGTTTGAGTGCAAGTGTGGCACTATTTGCATGTGTGTATGTGTCCTAGTGTGTGCACGTGTGCGTTTGAATGCACACATGTGCATTCGCACGCGTACAAGCACCTGCTTGTACCTCAGCCTGATGCAAACAGGCATTGGATGTAACAGTCATTCAAAACTTATTTTTTGGGGTGGGTTTATTTTGACATTTGTCTTTGACCGTCATTTTATCCCCCACCCAGAAACTCCACTCCCACTTGTCTCCAGTTCCACATCCCAACCCCCAGCTTCCCTCTGCCCATCCCACCCATCTCTGCTGGCCACCCTCTTCTGATTTCTACGCGCCATATACTGTATCTTTCAACTATGCTGTGATGTTTAACATACAATTTGAATGTATCTAATCGAATAGAATCCACAGGTTATTAAGAGTATTAGTATATTAGCAATTGACTGACCAAGTCTCTCCAGATCTTCCAACAATGCTATTTCTAGGGTCAATGTTAGAATAATGTTATGCTTTTTTAGCCATTCCTGAACCTGAGTCCAGAAACAGGCTATCTGAGGGCAATACCAGAACAAATGGTATATTGATTCTGTATCCTCGCAACAAAATCTGCAGAGCTGCGATGGTTGCATGCCCCAAATATTCCTTTTTTTTTGGGTGGCATCACATTCCTAGTGAGTCAGAAGTTTACATACACTCAATTAGTATTTGGTAGCATTACCTTTAAATTGTTTAACTTGGGTCAAAAGTTTCGGGGTAGAAAACCGCAAGCTTCCCACAATAAGTTGGGTGAATTTTGGCCCATTCCTCCTGACAGAGCTGGTGTAACTGAGTCAGGTTTGTAGGCCTCCTTGCTCACACATGCTTTTTCATTTTTTTTTCTATGGGATTGAGGTCAGGGCTTTGTGATGGCCACTCCGATACCTTGACTTTGTTGTCCTTAACCCATTTTGCCACAACTTTGGAAGTATGCTTGGGGTCATTGTCCATTTGGAAGACCCATTTGCAACCAAGCTTTAACTTCCTGACTGATGTCTTGAGATGTTGCTTCAATATATCCACATAATTTTCCTCCCTCATGATGCCATCTATTTTGTGAAGTGCACCAGTCCCTCCTGCAGCAAAGCACCCCCACAACATGATGCTGCCACCGCCATGCTTCACGGTTGGGATGGTGTTCTTCGGCTTGCAAGCTTCCCCCTTTTCCTCCAAACATAACAATGGTCATTATGGCCAAACAGTTCTATTTTTGTTTCATCAGACATTTCTCCAAAAAGTATGATATTTGTCTCCATGTGCAGTTGCAAACCGTTGCGGTTTGCAACTGCACATGGGGACAAATATCATACTATAATATCATCTTCACAAGGTCCTTTGCTGTTGTTCTGGGATTGATTTGCACTTTTCGCACCAAAGTGCGTTCATCTCTAGGAGACAGAACGCGTCTCCTTCCTGAGCAGTACGACGGCTGCATGGTCCCATGGTGTTTATACTTGCGTACTATTGTTTGTACAGATGAACGTGGTACCTTCAGGCGTTTGGAAATTGCTCGCAAGGATGAACCAGACTCGTGGAGGTCTACTATGTTTTTTCTGAGGTCTTAGCTGATTTCTATTGATTTTCCCATGATGTCAAGCAAAGAGGCACTGAGTTTGAAGGTAGGCCTTGAAATACATCCACACATACACCTCCAATTGACTCAAATGATGTCAATTAGCCTATCAGAAGCTTCTAAAGCCATGACATCATTTTCTGGAATTTTCCAAGCTGTTTAAAGGCACAGCCAACTTAGTGTATGTAAACTTCTGACCCACTGGAATTGTGATAAAGTGAATTATAAGTGAAATAATTTGTCTGTAAACAATTGTTGGAAAAATTACTTGTGTCATGCACAAAGTAGGTGTCCTAACCGACTTGCCAAAACTATAGTTTGTTAACAAGAAATTTGTGGAGTGGTTGAAAAACGAGTTTTAATGACTCCAACCTAAATGTATTCAAATGTAATTTCCTATTTATGCTATTTTTGTTGCTCTGCCAATTTTGATCCTTTATATTGGGCAGACAGACCAGTTCCCTACCTCCTCCCGCTGCCACCTGCATCTTCTATAAGGAGTTAGCACTAGAGCAGAAACAGACTGGCGCCCCGGATATTTTTGATGTTCTTACATGAGCGGCTCTTCAGTATGTCGTAGGCCTCCAGTTCAAAGGGCATGACAATACTGTCAAAACGGCCCATCTCTGTAGGAGGGATCAGCATCCTGGAAAGATACAGAGAGATGCTTGGTGAGAGGAACTACACACGCAGACACACACACACGCCTGCTTTGTCGTATCAGTAGTAGTGACACACCATGGAGTGCATTAACCACACTAGCATATAGCACACATACACAAACATCCCACATGTAAACACACGCATGGACGGACACACGCGCGCACACACACACACACCTGATCTCTCGTATCAGTAGTAGTTTCTCAGGTCGGTCCAGTATGGCCAGTAGAGGGTGTACTAGATCCTCCACCACACACGCCAACATAAACTGATACAGAGAGAGAGAAAGACAGAGGGTTCATCTTCATAGTCTATAATAAATAATGTTGTTTTCCTTTCCTACATCTGAAACAACTGGACAGGTGAGAGAAGATTCACAGTATTCATCTTAAAAAATGTACCCCTAGGTCAAGCCCCTTTTCCCTTCCCTCTACCCCCTATGCACGTGTGTGGATTTGAGACAAGGTACAGATGATGCCACCCTGATAGCTTATACAGAGTTCTGAAGGAAAATCTGAGGAGCTGATCATTTTGGTGTGAGGAGTAGAGCGAGTGAGTGTGACGGATAGAGAGAGAAAGAGAGGAGCTCCATCAGAAGCACTGTTTATTTAAAAACATCCATACAATACCAGACACATATCACTAACCCTTTTGTCTATAGCAAAAAATATCACTAGACTGGGAGAGCGAGATTAGATGATGGCCGATATTTGACCCTTGTCATACAGGTGTTGGATCTTAATTTAATCACTATTTTGTTGCAGATAGGAAATTCAACTTGTAGTGTATTTGAGTTTCAGACTTGATTTGCCCTAACGAAAAATGTACGTATCAACCCCTACAAAAATGTCCATTAATTATAATCCACATAATAATTCACATTTCCTGTTGCTGCAGGATTATTTTTCTGCTATCGCAAACTGGCTCAAATTAAGATCCTACATCTGTAAATGACGTGGAAAATCTGTCTTTTGTCTGAGACGCCGGCGGACACACCAATCATTGTCAGACATTCAGACACACACAGGAAACCATACTTTACATGAAACTCATCAGTCTACAGTACTATGGGTACAGTCTGTTCACTGTTAGCTGCTCCGAAAGTGGTAGGTATGTCTGAATCTGAGAGGAACCAACATCTTCCTCAAGCTGTGCGCCAGAGGCAAAAATAACTGATCCCTGCCATGAAGGCTGCCAGAAAGCGTGCGAACGTTGCTTAAATCCACTAGACAGGCTCATCCCAGCTAACAATTCTAGGGAGAGGAAGTTTTTTTTATGTTACCCGTAATGTTCCCCTGATGTTTGAGTGTCCAGTTTTCCGTTAGTTGGGGGAACATTCTATGTATGTTAGTTAAAACCTCCTAAGAAACTATTTAGCATGTTTTGGTGTTAAAGTTAGAAGAACATTCCCTTAATGTCAAACAAAACGCACACCAAACATTCACTGACTGTTCTCAGAATATAACATGTTAGACATGTTTCATGGGAACAACACTCCTGTGTCTAGTTTTCTGAGGGCTAGGAGAATATTCCATCAATGTAACACCAAACATACACAGAACATGGTTGCTATGTTTTCAGAATATAAAATAATAATATTAAATTACTGTATGAATAAACAAACAAGTGTGTCAAATATGTAAGTCAAAAGCTGTCTGTGTCCCCCTAGCATTGTCAAAAGACAGCGAGCTGTGACTGGATCAACGGTTCACCAATCAGGGCCTTGATGGGCTTGGGAACAGTAACAAGGGGTGATGTATAATGAAACTAGGGTGTGTGTGCCCTGGGTAGAACACATTTTTTGGGGGGGGGGGGGGGGGGGGCGTTTCTTTGCGACCATCAGGTGACGTCCCAAGGACAAACTAGAAACTGGACAAAAACCTACAGGGGACCATGACACAACATTACAAGAATGTCCTGAAAAACGTCCTCAGGGACACCCTAGGACCAACAGGGAACTACTGTAGACAAAACCTCTAGGGGACCATGACTCAATGTCCTGACGACTTCAAGGGACCATTTCGTGACATCCCGCCCCGCATCCAGCCCCGCATCACACACACACAAGTGCCTGATTGAAATAATGTTATTTTCTTGCTTTGTTATTTTTGTTTCTGTGGTGGGTATGTCTGATTCCTTCATTTCTACGGACATCAAAGTGGTAAGGTCTAGGAAGAGGGGCAAGGAATTGTTTCTGGATTGGCCCTTGCACTGTTTCAGACAGCCATTCCGGCTCAGTAGCTCTGCAGTGTCTCACTCAATATGCTGTTTTGTTTCAGGAACTCACTTACCTGCATTGTCTTATGACAGTCAATACAGCTCAGCATTTTCCCTCTCTGAGTGTCTCAGTCTGCCAATTTGGTTCAGAATTTACTCTTAAAATGTCTCCATTAGCCATTACAGCTCAGAACAGCCCCATTTACAGTGTTTCACTTAGTTTGACATTTTGGTTCAGTGACTCACCCGCTTACAGTGTCTCATGACTGCAGTGACTTCATCCTGACTGAGCAGTTTCCTGGCCATGTTCTCCACTTGTCCCAGGGTCTCAGGGTGAAGCAGGGGGCTGCTGTCCTTCACCCCAGCACGGGTCTCCCTTGGAGCGGTCAGCAGCTGGAACGGACGACCCCTCTCTTTATCTAGGGAGTCGGGGGGACAGATATCCGGGGATAAATAGAACAACATGATCACACAATGAACGTTCACATTGGTCAAATAACACAGCAACAGAAAATGTGCTTGTTCTCTGAACCACAAAATGACAGAGCTACTGAGTGAGTAGTAGTAGTAGTAAAATGCTAGAGAGTGATTAGGGAACATCTGTTTAGCGACGCTAGCGAGTTGGTAGAGGTAAGGGTGAGGTATAATAACCAGTGGGGTTAGGTTTAAGAGGGTTTCTGTTTATGCTGGCATCAAACCGTGGGTTGCACAGTGGGGTTAGTGTTAGTGTTGTGGTTGAGAGTTAGGGTTGAGGCTATGGTTAGAGTTAAACCGGGATGTGGGCATGAAGCTAGGGTTAGGGTTAGGGTCGATATATGATTAGGGTTGAACCAGGATGTGGGCATGAAGCTAGGGTTAGGGTCGAGGCTATGGTTAGGGTTGAACCGGGATCTGGGCATTAAGCTAGGGTTAGGGTTAGGGTCGTGGCTATGGTCAGGGTTAGGATCGTGGCTATCGTCAGGGTTAAACAGGGATATGGGCGTGAAGGTCTCCAGTCTGAGATGGAAGGACTGGTGCTTTTGTGTGTCTGATTGCTAACATGCATGCATTCATGTGTTTGTGTGGTTGTCCAAGTGAATGTAGGATGTGTCTCTATAAAGTTGTGCCAGTGTATCTTGGTCCTCTCACCTTTGTCAGCATGGTGGGAGGGTGATTTAAATCGACCCCTGTGGGAGTCCCCTGTCCCTGTCTCTCTACTGTCCCGTGATGTGTCTCTCTCTCTTCTGTTCCTGGACATCTCTCTCCGTGCATCTCTCTTGAAAAGGAGGCTGACGAAGGTCTTGGAGCGCTGCAGGGTCTTGCTGCCCTCTCTCTCTCCTGCACTCTTCTCCTTTCCCTGCTTCTTCTTCTTCTGCTTGTCCTCTGAGGGAGCAGCATGGATAGAGATCAAGGTTAATGCACCACCTCGTGATTTGTTAAGTGACATCATAATATACTGTATTAATTTCTTTGACACTTTTGAGTTTGAATACTAGATCTGATGTGACTAGCACTTCCTCTACTCTTCACTTCTTCTGCAGCTGTTGCTTGTCCTTTGGTGGTTAGGGGGAACGGTCAAATCAAGTAAGGCCCTGCGATCCCCAGGAAACTTTGGTGTGGGCCCTAGGTCAGAGAAAACCGACAGAAAGCCTGGTCACCCATGATACAAGTCAGTATTCAACATCCATCCATGTCTGAGGATGTCGGGAGATGATGTGGAAACCAGCCACTAGGGGGCAACAGTGAGCACTGTTACTTTCAAGTAGGTTTTTTTCAGGTGTTGTGGATGGGAATGGCAAATGGGTGTAATCATCTGCCTCTGATTCCAAAGGTTGAAAGTTAAAATCCAGTAATACAATATATTTTGTGGATTTTTTTTTTAACCCTATCCCAAACCTTAACTCTTACCTAACCATTGGGAGTTAATGCCTAAACTTAAGATTTTGGAGTTAATGCCTGAACTTAACTTTAAACACTTTGCAACAACTTCAACATGGATGAACATCTAATTCTGACGTGAGACTGTGAGAGCTAGTTGGACATAGGGCATCTATGTAACTATGATAGAAGCCCTATCAGAATTACATAAGAACCCTATCATGGGTACATAGATGTCCTATCATGGTTACATAGTTGCCCTATCATAGTGTGATGGAACATTTTATGTTTTTGCTTTTCTAATAACCAATTTCTGTATTCATGCAAGTGACTGAACGACCCTCCTCACATGCATGACCCAGTATTGGTCGGTCACATGAATGAAGCAAACTTTAATGATGAGTTAATTATGAATGATGAATAAGCTAAATCCTGCAAATATAACTTGTCTCTATATAAGAGAACTAACAGGACTACCCCAGGTGGAGCTCCTGATTGACATGTGTACTTGGTGCATTAGTTGGTTGGAACCTCTCCAGCGCGCTGATAATAAAGGATGATTCATTCAAGATTGACTTTGATTGTCCCTGGTGGTAATTTCCACGACAATTTGGCGTCAATGATCAGGATGATCTGCATGCGGAGCTTTCCAGTGGGGGTCTGCAAGGAAAACCAATGCCGCATTTTATGAAGCTTGAGGAAAATTCCCATCTAACCAAAAGCTATGAGCTGCCTGGAGGAGACACAACATCCGCAAACAATTGAGGGACACGGCAACTAATTTCAGTAAGTCAATTTAAATGAATTTGTATAAAAAATTTAAAAAATTATAATAAAATCAATAAAACGAAACATAAAAATGGAGGAGGGTACCACTAGTCTTAAGTCAAGTAATAGCATGAAGTGAATGTGGATGTGAGATGTGTGAGTATAGTGAATGTTTATGTGAAAGTTCTGTGAGTGTGGAAAGTATTAAGATGATTGAAATTGGGATAATAACAGGATTGAAATATGGCTATTAAGCTGATTGAAATCTGGATATTAAAATATTGAAATTTGGATGTTAAGGAATATTAGTTAAGTGACTGAAATTTGGATAGTAAGCTGATTGAAATGTGCATAATAAGTACTGAGTGAATGTGGGAAAGTGTGTCTGTTATTCTATATGTATGCAGCAAGACTATAGAATCTATAGGGACCATAGCATTTATGACTACATAAACCTCTAAGATTATAGACACTGAGAGAGTATAAAGACGTGAGACTATAGATACTATAAAGAGCATAGGTACTGTAGAGACTATGGCGACTGTAGAGACTATGGAAGAACCGTGGTAGTGATACATATGACAGACTTAGAGAGAAGACTACAGCGAGAGCAAGTAACGGTACCATGGAAAGCCCCGCTGACAGCTGTCTGTAGGCATTTATAAGAGAAGTGTCTACAGTACGTGTTCTGCAGTGACTAACAATAGACCAGGTGCTATTCTATATGTATAGGAGATACATATGGTGCATAGGAAGTAACGACAAGAGAATAATTGAAGAGGTACATGGAGTAATAAGGGAGATTACTGAGTGTGTTTGGGAATAGTACTAAGTGAAAGTTGTGTGAGTGTGAAAGGGCGTGTTAAGCTGATTGAAATTTGGATAACAAGAGGAGTGAAATTAGGATAATAAAGGGATTGGAATTTGGATAAATAAGACTATTAAGTACTGAGTGAATGGAAGCTGTCAGGGGACTAGCTTGGGTGTGAAAGAGGTAATATGGGAGATTACTGTGCGTGTCTGAATAAGTACTCCAACCAGTTCTGTTAGCTGAGTCCAATCTATTACGTTATCTACGGTTATTATAAATGTATAGGAAGTAGCGGCAAGTTAGTCTTAGGAGAAGACTAAAGTGAGGGCAGGAGGCTCCACTGACAATTGTCTGTAGGCATTTATAAGAGAAGTGTCTATGTGGTCGAGAAACCATAAGGAACCGTTGACGATACATATAGTGAACACCACCGCCCATCAATCTACATGTAGTGAGCACTGACACGAGAAGCCATTGAAAAGTTTGAGAGGGCAACAGCTGAGATGGTTAAGGGCTGGAAACAATGAGGTTCATTGATGCCCACGGACACTGACATTTCCTCGAGAACTGTAACAGTCCTGACCTGTTTTATGTTGTTTTTATGTGTTTATGGTCAGGGCATGTGTTTTGGGTGGGCAGTCTATGTTATTCGTTTCTATGTTGGTTTTGGTTTGCCTGGTATGGCTCTTGATTAGAGGCAGGTGGTTTGCATTTTCCTCTAATCAAGAGTCATATTTAGGTAGGGCATTCACACTGTTTGTTTGTGGGTGGTTGTCTCCTGTGTCTGTGTGATGTTACGCCACATGGGACTGTAGCGTTTGTTTGTAGTGTTGTACCTGTTCGTGCGTTCTTCAAGTTATATGTAAGTTCGTGTCCAGGTCTGTTTTCATCGTTTATTTGTTTTGTAGTTTATTCAAGTATAGTTCGTTTTCTGTCTACGTCGTCTTTGTCTATTTCGTTTATTTAATAAATCATTATGTGTTCAAACTTCGCTGCGCCTTGGTTCCCTCAATACTCCTCCTTCTCCGAAAATGGAGAGGAGGAGGAACGTCGTTACAGAACCACCCACCTCTCCAGAGCCAAGCAGCGGAGTCAAAGGAGAAAGGGACAGGAAAAGAAGGAGCAATGGACATGGGACGATGTTCTGGATGGAAAGGGTGTCTACACATGGGAGGAGATCCTAGCTGGTAGAGATCGCCTCCCATGGGAACAGCTGGAGGCACTGAGGAGAGCGGAGGCTACCGGAGAGAGGAACCGGAGCTATGAGGGAACGCGTCTGGCACGGAAGCCGAAAAAGCCCGTGAGTAACTCCCAAAAATTTCTTGGGGGGGGGCTAAAGGGTAGTGGGCCAAGGGCAGGTAGGAGACCTGCGCCCACTTCCCAGGCTTACCGTGGAGAGCGGGAGTACGGGCAGGCGCCGTGTTACGCAGTAGAGCGCACGGTGTCTCCTGTACGAGTGCATAGCCCAGTGCGGGTTATTCCACCTCCCCGCACTGGGAGGGCTAGATTGGGCATTGAGCCAGGTGTCATGAGGCCGGCTCAACGCGTCTGGTCTCCAGTGCGTCTCCTCGGGCCGGCATACATGGCACCTGCCTTACGCATGGTTTCCCAGGTTCGCCTACATAGGCCGGTGCGGGTTATTCCACCTCCCCGCACTGGTCGGGCAACCGGGAGCATTCAACCAGGTAAGGTTGGGCAGGTTCAATGCTCAAGAGTGCCAGTACGCCTCCACGGTCCGGTATTTCCGGCACCACCTCCCCGCCCCAGCCTAGTACCTACAGTGTCTACACTATGCACTAGGCTACCAGTGCGTATCCTGAGCCCTGTTCCTCCTCCACGCACTCTCCCTGTGGTGCGTGTATTTAGCCCGGTGCCTCCAGTTCCGGGCCCACGCACTAAGCTACCAGTGCGTCTCCAGAGCCCTGTACACACTGTATATTCTCCCCCTACTAATCCTGATGTGCTTGTCCTCAGCCCGGCGTCACCAGTGCCGGTACCACGCATCAGGGATAGAGTAGGCTTTGAGAATACAGTGTGCCCTGTCCCTGCTCCCCGCATTAGTAGGAAGGTGCTTGTCATTAGCACGGTGCCTCCAGTTCCGGCACCACGCACCAGGTCTACAGTGCGCCATATCCGGCCAGAGCCATCCGTCTCCCCAGCGCCATCTGAGCCATCCGTCTCCCCAGCGCCATCTGAGCCATCCGTCTCCCCAGCGCCATCTGAGCCATCCGTCTCCCCAGCGCCATCTGAGCCATCCGTCTGCCAGGAGCCTGCAAAGCCGCCCGTCTGCCATGAGCCTGCAAAGCCGCCCGTCTGCCATGAGCCTACAGAGCCGCCCGCCAGACAGGATCTGCCAGAGCCGCCAACCAGACAGGATCTGCCAGAGCCGCCAACCAGACGGGATCTGCCAGAGCCGCCAACCAGACAGGATCTGCCAGAGCCGCCAACCAGACAGGATCTGCCAGAGCCGCCAGCGAGCCATGAGCAGCCAGAGCCGTCAGTGAGCCATGAGCAGCCAGAGCCGTCAGAGAGCCATGAGCAGCCAGAGCCGTCAGAGCGCCATGAGCGTCGAGAGCCGTCAGCCTGCCATGAGCGTAGAGAGCCGTCAGTCTGCCATGAGCGTCGAGAGCCGTCAGCCTGCATGGACCTGCCAGAGCCGTCCAAACAGGACCTGCCAGAGTCCTTCAGCCGGGATCTGCCCCTTGTCCCGGTGTTGCCCCTTGTCCCGGTGCTGCCCCTTGTCCCGGTGCTGCCCCTTGTCCCGGTGCTGCCCCTTGTCCCGGTGCTGCCCCTTGTCCCGGTGCTGCCCCTTATTCCAGTGATGGTCCTTATCCTGGTGCTGCCCCTTGTTCTGGTGCTGCCCCTTGTCCCGGTGCTACCCCTTGTCCCGGTGCTGCCCTTTGTCCCGGTGCTAGCTGTTTATTTAGGGGAAGCTAATGTTTGGGTGGTCAGTGGAAGGGGTAGAAAGAAGAGGGGAGTGACTATGGTGGTGCGGGGACAGCGTCCTGAACCGGAGCCACCACCGTGGTTAACTGCCCACCCGGACCCTCCCCTGGACTTTGTGCTTGTGCGCCCGGCGTGCGCATCTTGAGGGGGGGGTACTGTAACAGTCCTGACCTGTTTTATGTTGTTTTTATGTGTTTATGGTCAGGGCATGTGTTTTGGGTGGGCAGTCTATGTTATTCGTTTCTATGTTGGTTTTGGTTTGCCTGGTATGGCTCTTGATTAGAGGCAGGTGGTTTGCATTTTCCTCTAATCAAGAGTCATATTTAGGTAGGGCATTCACACTGTTTGTTTGTGGGTGGTTGTCTCCTGTGTCTGTGTGATGTTACGCCACATGGGACTGTAGCGTTTGTTTGTAGTGTTGTACCTGTTCGTGCGTTCTTCAAGTTATATGTAAGTTCGTGTCCAGGTCTGTTTTCATCGTTTATTTGTTTTGTAGTTTATTCAAGTATAGTTCGTTTTCTGTCTACGTCGTCTTTGTCTATTTCGTTTATTTAATAAATCATTATGTGTTCAAACTTCGCTGCGCCTTGGTTCCCTCAATACTCCTCCTTCTCCGAAAATGGAGAGGAGGAGGAACGTCGTTACAAGAACATGATATGTGTACCTCTCGGGCTGCTGCGCTGTGATCGTTGTAGGTGGTGTGGATGTGAATAACTAAAGATGTATAATGATAAATAGGGATTCTGTATGGAGATACGAAAGAAGAGAGTATTATTTCTGAATATGCTGTTAAATGGAACACTAGAGTGAATATTTAAACCCTTGTATGACAGGAAAACTGGTGTAGAGGAATTTGTGATGTAACACAAATGTATAATGGGTTACTAGAGATAAAGTAACATAATATTGATTAGAATGGGTTACTGGAGATGATGAAGTAACAATATAAATAATAATAATCAACTTGCACACCCACACGTAGATGTACGTAAGTGTTGTAAAGTAAAAGGTATTCTGAGAAATGTTCAGGGTGGTCCCATTACAGATCATGTGATAAAGATAAGGTTAAAGCATTGTATGGGACTTAACTTACCCGTAACCAATAAAACTATAAACTATTATGAGATTTTCACCACCCTGGTAATACATTTTGAAATAAACCCCATACCCTGTATTTTATAAATCACATGTTAATCTTGAAATAATGGACATTTAATAAGTATGAAACAGAAAGTGTGATCAGAGTGTATTAGATTGAGAAGGTCTTCCTATTGGGAAGGTAGTCCAAGTTGAGGGAAACAGATATGAAGACTAGTGAAAGTAACAAAGTGAATGGTAATTGGCTTTCAGATTGCACTCTAATAATGCAATGTCTTAGTAATTTGAAGAAGTAAATGTTTTAATACAAGGTCACATGACGAACATAATTGAATTGAATAAGACACGTTTTTGACAATTTCCAATTATTATTACTCAGTTCTATAGTTTGGGTAGCACCAGTGGTTTAAGTAAGAAGGTAATTTCATCAAAAACAATCATCTGTTTCCATTACATAGAACTGTGTCCATTGATTTAAGTAAGTAATGTCATCTAAAACAATAATCTGTTTCCATTTCATGGAACTGTGTCCAGTATAAGTAGTTCCAAGTAAATGTTTTAGTAACGAATATTGAGCTGATAAGCCTGCACCAACCTTTTGAAGGTCCTAGCAGGTTTCATATTTTGACTAGTTTATGTCCCAGGGACAGTTTGTACAGAACTGTATGTGAATGCAACAGGTCAAAATGACAATGATTACAAGAGAGGAGCTCTGGGACTGTTTACTTTAAAAAGGTACCTATTCAGCTTGACGGGACACTGTATCATCTGATGTGTCTGAAGTATAATTCTGTATGCGCATGGGTTTATCAAGACTTCCTGCACAAGATGCAGTAAACTCGATTAAGATGTTTATTTTCTTTCTTCCAGAATGTATGGAATGTCCACTACCAAGACTTTTGTAAATATGTTTTCCAATGGTTCTGTGTCTTTCCCTTTGAGGGGCTTCCTGAGGCAGGTGCCTTAGGAGAGCAGTTATTGAGACTGTACTGTGCAGTGTAAAGGTGCCCGAATCCAGCTGTTGAGGGAGCTCCCAAATTAAGTAAGGCATAGCCATTTAGTTTGTTTTTACCCTACAATTTTTACCACACACACGCCAGCACCCACACACAACCCACCTTCATAAGGAATGTACTGAAAAACCCAATGTAAATCAGGTACACAAAATGTTTGAAATATCTTTAAATAATGTTTGATGTACAGGGAAACAAACAATCACTTACTGGGCTTGAATGATCTCTGACCTCTGTTCTGACTTCCTGGTGAGACCTGATCACCCTCACTAGAAAGACTAGAGACATTGGGTGAGATTTAAATGGGCTATGTAAACACTAGAAAATTAGGAAGAAGTTTAGAATGTATCAACAGTCCTGTGTGTGATTCGGGAACGAGAGAAAGAGAGAGAGTGAGCGCTGCCCCTGAATATGGGATACCTGTCTCTAGTCTTTTTTACTGTTCCTTGAATTACCATATGGGATACAATTAAGTTAAGATGGAGTCATCAAGGGTTGTAATTCTAATTGAATTTGTTATTTTGATTTAACAGGCAGTGTTGTTTTTTGGGGATGCATGAATCACGATGTGAGTCATGTGTCCAAAGGGGGCATTACCAGTCCCCTGGGGGCCTTTGGTAAATATGCAAATAGATTTTGTTCACATGCCTGCCTATAAAAAGAAGAAATATGTTGGTAGTGGTTGACAGTTACTCAAAATGGATTTAAGTTTCCCCATCTCAAGTGATATATGAAGTATATCGAGTGATATATGAAGAAGTGTATTGCTGTTGTTTTGTTTACTTTGTTTTTGTCTTGCTTCAAAGAAAAATTGCACCAGATTGGGTCTGCTGGACAGTTGTGATTTATCCCTAAGGATTAGCCCTCTGACTCCATCACCCTGTAACTCTGCAGTGAGATTGCCATGATAGGGGAGTATAAGCCAATTTTGAGAAAATAAATTGTTTCAACTGTGTGTTGGTTTTCTCTTTGACATTTGTCTTAGACATTTGTATTAAGAATATTGGTAGTAGTAATAATTTGTCATACAGTGAAAAATGTTTCATAAAGTAAATCATTTGTCTGGATTTCCTGAATCAGAAATGCCATAAACTAAACTGTTGTTCTGGTCTGTCCTCTCTCGAGTTTATGGTGAATGTGACCACAGATGGTATTTAGATGCATGGAAGGGATAAATCGTCCGAGAGCATAGTGTTAACCTCACCCCCTCTAACCGGCTGAAGTAATTGCGACAATGGCGTTCACTATAGTCCTTACTTCTACCGTGAGACCTGAGTCCGTGCCAGCAGCCAGTACACCGCATCCACTCAAAGCTATCAACTGCCTTTTATCTCATGCCTCTCATGCCACATGAGTCCACGTTGAGTGAGTATGGAGAGAGATCCCGTCCAAACGGGATTGTGTAATGAAGCATATGTGTAACTGTATGGAGCAAATGTGTTAACCCATGATTTTACAAGAAGAATTGTACAACCTAGAATGAAGGGTTTGAAATTATGAAGTGTCTGGTTTTATGTGTTGATTTCCCTTACTCAAAAGTATAGAACCATATGATAGAAGCTATAAGCTAAGGTTTACCTATAAAATGTAATGATAATTATCACAGATTGAGTGATAAGAGGAGGGAATCTGACAGAAAATGCTTTGTTTGTGCTTTTCTAATAACCAATTTCTGTGTTCATGCAAGTGACAAATCCTCACTATCAGTATCTGGAATTTGGCAGTATGCGCAGACCCTTGTTTTGAGAATGAAGCAGTTTCAAGGTCTCAGTTTAGAGAGAAGAATGACCCAGTATGGTCAGTCACATGAATGAAGCAAACATTGATGAATAGGGCTGTTGCGGTGACCGTATTACCGCCACACGAGTCATGAAAGCAGTCAAATTCCATGTAGTCACGGTAATTAGGCTGCCTGTTACTAATTAACTGCCTGTTACTCAGGCCCAGAAGCCAGGATATGCATGTAATTGGTAGCATTGGATAGAAAACACTATGACGTTTCTAAAACTGTTAGAACAATGTCTGAGACTATAACAGAATTGATAGGGCATGCAAAAATCCCAAGAAAATCTAACCAGAATTTGTTTTTTCAGCTCCCAGGCTCTTATTATGGAAACCTATTGGAAACCCCTATGTCCGTCACCCAAATTGCAATTCCTATGGCTTCCACTAGATGTCAACAGTCAAGGTTATTCAAGGTATTAGGGTTCTTTTTTGAAAAACTAACAAGTATTTGGTGTTTTTGTTGGAAGAGCACCTGGACCAAATCAGTCTTTCGGCGTGTGAGGGAGAAGGCGTGTGCTTACGAATTTTCCTTTCCTATTGAGCACAGTACTTTCTGTGTTAAATATTACAGTTTATTTACATTTTAGACTACCTGAGGATTAAATAGAAACGTTGTTCGACTTGTTTGGACGAAGTTTACCAGTAGCTTTTTGGACTCCTTTGTCTGCATTTTGAACGAGTGGATTACTGAAATCAATGGCGCCAATTAAACTGACTTTTTGGCATATAAAGAAGCATTTTATTGAACAAAAGAGGAAGATCTTCAAAGGTAAGTGATTTATTTCATCGCTATTTGTGATTTTGTGAAGCCTGTGCTGGTTGAAAAATATCTTGATGTGGGGCTCTGTCCTCAGATAATCGCATGGTATGCTTTCGCCGTGAAGCCTTTTTGAAATCTGACAATGCAGCTGGATTAACAAGAACATAAGCTTTTAAATGATATAAGATGTTCATGAATGTTTAATATTACAACAACAAAAAAATATTGCGCGCCCTCCAATTTCCCCCGGATGTTGTCGGCTTCAATCCCGCTAGCGGGACACCTACCCCCAAGATTAATAGCCTACCAAACTTTCAAACTGCCTGGTCCTCAGCACTCTATTGTCCCTCTAATCACTCTGACGTCAATGCAAATGTAATCGAAAATCTAATCAAACACTTCATGAGAGCCCATGAGCTCATGTTGCACAACATTTCTATAGGCTATGCATTTGCGCGAGAAAACAGAGTGATGGCATCTACTAAAAAGAGGAGGATCCCATCAGCTTTCTATAGGCTAGGTCTACTATATTTATTTCTCACCTTTCCTAATATTAAGCACATTGCTTATACAGTATTTACAACAGGAGTTTAGCATACCGTCCTCCATTCGATATATTCAAGTGATTAGATGACATTTATTTTTTCCCGCTGCCCGTTTCGAAGCAGGTGCATGATAATGGTCCATTCTGAATCAAAACAAATTTTACACATATTATTTAGTATATGTAAAGACAAGATTAAATCAGGAATAGTCTGATGGGTGACAATATTAACCTATCACTTGTGAATGATATATTATCACCTGTGAATGATGCCAAGCATAAGAAACAATGCTTTTTCCCCCAACTTTTTCAATTCATAGTAGCACACCTCATGTAGCCTAGCTGATAGGCCTATATGGTTTTGACAAGGTTTGTATCACAACTGAAGTGGCCAAATAACTTCTTAATATAATAAAGCTCATTAATCCGCTTTACAAGTGGTGTAGAGCAATCTGGCATACATAAGCAGCGCTTGAGTAAGGTTTGGGGAAGATCATTTTCATTACAAAAATGCACCTTTATAATAAAAGCATTACATGCATAATTGCTTTTGCGGTCACTTTTGATAATGGTGTTTTCAGCTAATGGAACATTCCGCTTATAGCCTACTACCATGTGCGCATTGCTGTGCTTATAATGTGAAGAATTACCCTAATAGTTTGGAAACATTTCAAGCTAAATGTTCTGATCTGTTATGTCCGGCACATTGCATAAAGCGTTTTTTTAAATGCTTTTTTTATACTAGTGGTTGTATTAATTTAGGATCTATCGCATCCAACAACTGTCCCAGACTATGTTTGAAGACTATGTTAGCCTTCATTTCTCAGAACAAGAATAGACTGATGAGTTTCAGAAGAAAGTTCTTTGTTTCTGGCTATTTTGAGCCTGTAATCGAACCCACAAATGCTGATGCTCCAGATACTCAACTAGTCTAAAGAAGGCCAGTTTTATTGCTTCTTTAATCAGAACAACATGTTTCAGCTGTATTAACATAATTACAAAATGGTTTTCTAATAGTCAATTAGCCTTTTAAAAAGATAAACTTGGATAAGCTAACACAACGTGTCATTGGAACACAGGAGTGATGGTGTTACGTTCCCCAGTTTCTGTGTTCTGTTTTGTATTTGAGTGTGTGTTTCAGGAGATGGCTTCTGGAAGTACTCCCCAACCAGCTGATTGGTCTACCCCCAGGCTAATTGATGATTGGAGCTGACCCCGCCCCCTCGTCAAGAAGCAGCTGACACTAATCACCATTGCCACCTGAAGATAAAAGCCAGTGTTCTGCCCAAGAGATTGAGAGAGGAGAGATTTGGAGATCAGAGAGAGAATTGAATATTAGAGAGAGAATTGAATATTAGAGAGAGAATTGAATATTAGAGAGAGAATTGAATATTTTGGAAAGATCGAGAGAAATTAGATTGTGATATAGTGTTGGTTGTGTATCAGAAAGTGTGGTATGTACTGTTGTTGGTAGCAGTTCTGTTGTTGTTGGTAGCAGTTTTTCTATGTCCTGTGTTTGTGAGTGTTTGTGAAATCGTTAATAATTACTCTGTTTCGTTTGTTCCCAGGGGGGAAGGAGAAGGCACTTTGGGAGTGCTTAGGCAAGAGGCCCGAGGGCATACATATACCCGTAGTATATTTACTGTCTAGGCACACTAGGTAAGACCTGGGCGGACCACCCCCTGTAATTTGGTTAGGGCACCAGGCGGTGTTAAGTTAGGTAAGTTAAGTGGGTAGGCAGGTTAGATAGGAGAGGGGGAACTTTGATATTTACTTTCTTTGCTTTGGTTCCGTCCAGCCCCTTTTCCCCATATTACCGTGTAAGAAAATAAATTCTAGTAAACGGTAAATTCTGCTTTTGTGTCATCCTTACTCGTACCTACAGTCCATACCTCTTGCACTTCAGAGAGTTGAGTTGTAGCAGGGAGTTGCGTTCCCTCTTCTCAAAGGCGTGCGTAACAGATGGTTGCTGATAATGGGCCTCTGTACGCCTACTGTATGTAGATATGCCATTTTAAAAATCTGCCGTTTCCAGCTACAATAGTCATTTACAACATTAACAATGTCTACACTGTATTTCTGATCAATTTCATGTTATTTTAAATTTACAATTTTTTTGCTTTTCTTTCAAAAACAAGGACATTTTTTAAGTGACCCTAAACTTTGAACGGTAGTATAAATATATGGACGAGCAATGTCAGATCGGCACAGACCTAAGATACAGTAGAACAGAATACAGTATATACATATAAGATGAGTAATGCAAAATATGTAAACATTATTAAAGTGACTAGTGTTCCATTTATTAAAGTGGCCAGTGATTTCAAGTCTATGTATGTAGGCAGCAGCCTCTAATGTGTTATTGATGGCTATTTAACAGTCTGATGGCCTTGAGATAGAAGCTGTTTTTCAGTCTCTTGGTCCCAGCTTTGATGCACCTGTACTGACCTCACCTTCTGGATAATAGCGGGGTGAACAGGCAGTGGCTCGGGTGGTTGTTGTCCTTGATGATTTTTTGGGCCTTCCTGTGACATTGGGTGCTGTAGGTGTCCTGGAGTGCCGGTAGTTTGCTCCCAGTGATGTTTTGGACAGACCCCACCACCCTCTGGAGAGCCCTGTGGTTGTGGGCGGTGCAGTTGCCATACCAGGAGGTACGGCAGGCGCTGTTGCGCCTTCTTCACCACACTGTCTGTGTGGGTGGACCATTTCAGTTTGTCAGTGATGTGTATGCCGAGGAACTTGAAGCTTTCCATCTTCTCCACTGCAGTCCCGTCAATGTGGATAGGGGGGTGCTCCCTCTGCTGTTTCCTGAAGTCCACGATCATCTCTTTTGTTTTGTTGACGTTGAGTGTGAGGTTGTCTTCCTGGCACCACACTCCCTGAGCCCTCACCTCCTCCCTGTAGGCTGTCTCATCATTGTTGGTAAACAAGCCCCTACTGTTGTGTCGTCTGCAAACTTGATGATTGAGTTGGAGGCTTGCGTGGCCACGCAGTCATGGGTGAACAGGGAGTACATGAGGGGGCTGAGCATGCACCCTTGTTGGGCCCCAGTGTTGAGGATTAGCGAAGTGGGCGTGTTTCCTACCTTCACCACATGGGGGCGGCCCGTCAGGAAGTCCAGGACTCAGTTGTACAGGGTGGGGTTCAGACCCAGGGCCTTGAGTTTAATGATGAGCTTGGAGGGTACTATGGTGTTGAATGCTGAGCTATAGTCAAAGAACAGCATTCTTACGTAGGTATTCCTCTTGTCCAGATGGGATAGGGCAGTGTGCATTGCATCGTCTGTGGATCTATTGGGGCGGTTAGCAAATTGAAGTGGGTCTAGGGTGGCCAGTAAGCTAGAGGTGATATGATCCTTGACTAGTCTCTCAAAGCACTTCATGATGACGGAAGTGAGTGCTTGGGGGCAATAGTCATTTAGTTCAGTTACCTTACCTTTATTGGGTACAGGAACAATGGTGGACATCTTGATGTGTGTGGGAACAGCAGACTGGGGTACGGAGAGATTGAATATGTCGGTAAACACACCAGCTAGCTGGTCTGCGCATGCTCAGAGGATGCGTCCAGGCATGCCGTCTGGGCCGGCAGCCTTGCGAGGGTTAACACGCTTAAATGTCTTACTCATGTCGGCCACGGAGATGGAGAGCCCACAGTCCTTGGTAGCATGCCGCGTTGGTGGCACTGTGTTATCCTCAAAGCGGGCGAAGAATGTGTTTAGCTTGTCCGGAAGCAAGACGTCGGTGTCCGTGACATTGCTGGTTTTTCTTTTGTAGTCCGTGATTGTCTGTAGACCCTGCCACATACAACTCATGTCTGAGCTGTTGAATTGCGTCTCCACTTTGTCTCTATACTGACGCTTTGCCAGTTTGATTGCCTTGCGGAGGGAATAACTACACTGTTTTTAATCAGCCATATTCCCAGTCCACTTGCCATGGTTAAGTGTGGTGGTTTGCGCGTTCAGTTTTGCACGAATTTTGCCATCTATCTACGGTTTCTGGTTAGGGTAGGTTTTAATAGGGTACAACATCTCCTATGCACGTCCTGATAAACTCAGTCACCGTATCAGTATATTTGTCAATGTTATTTTCGGAGACTACCTGGAACATATCCCAGTCTGCATGATCAAAACAATCTTGAAGCGTGGATTCCGATTGGTCAGACCAGCATTGAATAGTCCTCATCACGGGTACTTCTTGTTTGAGTTTCTGCCTATGGAAATGGAGGAGCAAAATGGAGTCGTGGTCAGATTTGACGAAAGGAGGAAGGGCCTTGTAGGTATCCCGGAAGTTGGAGTAGCAATGGTTGAGTGTTTCCAGTACACTGTTAATAAAGAATAATCAATTAGGCCCTAATATATGGATTTCACATGACTGGGCAGGGGCGCAGCCATGGGTGGGCGCATAGACCCACCTTCTTCGGTCCCAGGTCCACCCACTGGGGAGCCAGGCCCAGCCAATCAGAATTCGGTTTTCCCCACAAAATTGATTTTTTCATTAGCTGTCCGGGTGGCAGGTCTCAGACGATCCCACAGGCAAAGAAGCCGGATGTGGAGGTCCTGGGCTAGCGTGGTTACACTAGTCTGCGGTTCTGAGGTTGGTTGGAAGTACTGCCAAATTCTCTAAAACGACATTGGAGGTGTCTTGTGGTAGAGAAATGAACATTCAATTTTCTGGCAACAGCTCTGGTGGACATTCCTGCAGTCAACATTTAAAATGCACATTCCCTGAAAACTTGAGACATCTGTGGCATTGTGTTCTGTGACAAAACTGCACATTTTAGAGTGCTCCTATTGTCCCCACCACAAGGTGCACCTGTGTAATGATCATGCTATTTAATCAGCTTCTTGATATGCCACACCTGTCAGGTGGATGGATTATCTTGGCAAAGGAGAAATACTCACTAACAGGGATGTAAAACAAATGTGTGCACAAACTTTGAGAGACATTTTTGTGCTTCTGGAATTTTTGTGCGTTTTTGTGCGTTTGGAACATTTCTGGGATCTTTCATTTCAGCTAATGAAACATGGGACAAACACTTTACATGTTGTGTTTATATTTTTGTTCAGTGTGCTGTAGGATAGATGGGAGATATCAGGCGACTCCTAACATATAGGAAGAGTTATGACATGAAGGCTCTGGTATCAAATGAGTGGTTAAGGAGCAGAACAATTTCACTTGTTAAAGCTGTACATTTTTGGGAAACCCAACCAAATTGACATAGAAATGTGAGTTATATATCTGTCATTCTCGTTGAAAGCCAGTCTAAGAAGAAGTACAGTGCATTCAGAAAGTATTCCAACCCCTTCCCTTTTCCACATTTGTTTACGTTACAGCCTTACCCTGAAATCGTTTTTTTTTAAATCATCAATCTACACACAATACCCCATAATGACATAGTGGAAACAGGTTTTTTTTTTTTTATGAAAAAAGTATTCAGACCCTTTGCTATGAGACTCGAAATTGAACTCAGGTGAATCCTGTTTCCATTAATCATCCTTGAGATGTTTCTACAACTTGATTGAAGTCCACCTGTGGTAAATTAAATTGATTGGACATGATTTGGAAAAGCACACACCTGTCTATATAAGGTCCCACATTTGACAGTGCATGTTAGAGAAAAAAACAAGCCATGAGGTCGAAGAGCACCGAGCCCGGATTGTGTCGAGGCACAGATCTGGGGAAGGGTACCAACACATTTCTGCAGCATTGAAGGTCCCCAAGAACACAGCGGCCTCCATCATTCTGGAATGGGGGAAGTTTGGAACCACCGAAACTCTTCCTAGAGCTGGCCGCTAGGCCAAACTGAGAAATCAGGGGAGAAGGGCCTTGGTCAGTGAGGTGACCAAGAACCCACCCGATGGTCACTCTGACAGTGATCTAGAGTTCCTCTGTGGAGATGGGAGAACCTTCCAGAAGGACAACCATCTCTTCAGGACTCCACCAATCACACCTTTATGGTAGAGTGGCCAGATGGAAGCCTTTCCTCAATAAAAGGCACATGACAGCCAACTTGGAGTTTGCCAAAAGGCACCTAAAGCACTCTCAGACCATGAGAAACAAAATTCTCTGGTCTGATTAAATCCAACATTGAACTTTTTGGCCTGAATGCCAAGCGTCACGTCTGGAGGAAACCTGGCACCATCCCTACGGTGAAGCATGGTGGTGGCAGCATCATGCTGGGGGGATGATTTTGAGCAGCAGACACTGGGAGACTAGTCAGGATCGAGGGAAAGATGAACGGAGCAAAGTACAGAGAGGTCCTTGATGGAAACCTGCTTCAGAGGGCTCAGGACCTCAGACTGGGGCGAAGGTTCACCTTCCAACAGGACAACGACCCTAAGCACACTGCCAAGACAACGCAGGAGTGGCTTTGGGACAAGTCTCTGAATGTCTTTGAGTGGCCCAGCCATAGCCCAGAACCCGATCGAACATCTCTGGAGTGACCTGAAAATAGCTGTGCAGCAACGCTCCCCATCCAACCTGACAGAGCTTGAGAGGATCTGCAGAGAAGAATAGGGGAAAGTGCCCAAATACAGGTGTGCCAAGCTTGTAGAGTCATACCCAAGAAGACTCTAGGCTGTAATCGCTGCCAAAGGTGCTTCAACAAAGTACTGAGTAAAGGGTCTGAATACTCATGTAAATACGATAATTAAAATGTAAAAAATACATTTGCAAAAAATTCTACAAACCTGCTTTTGTTTTGTCATTATGGTTTATTATGTGTAGATTGATGAGAAAAAAACACATTTTTATCCATTTTAGAATAAGGCTGTAACGTAACAAAATGTGGATAAAGTCAATAGGTCTGAATACTTTCCGAATGCACTGTAGATCTGTTATATGTGTGCTATTTCTATGCTTCCCGTTCTTAAATTTAGTTTTTGCATCTTTCAAAATGCTGAAAATACAATATTTTTGATTGTTGACAATATACTTCACAGCGGTTTAGAATGTACATTGATTCTCTACACTACACATTGCTTATTTAGTCACACAAACTGAAATTAGGTGAACTTTTAGAATTTTAGCAACCCTCCCTTAAAATCTGGTCCCAATTCCGAAGTCACTTTATCCTTAAACAAGCAAGCGGCTGCTCTCCATTAACATTTAATCATCTCTTCCCAGCGTCACAGATTGACACGACATTCCAGTTCTGGCACAGGAGCGGTCTGGTGTTATTTTTGTGACCTATTTGTTGATAACACGTTGGTCTCATTCGATACTCTGTGGGTTGACCGTAATATTCCCAATACCCAACACATTTTTAGATACCTGCAAACTCACAGCTTTGCCAAAAAAAGATTTAGATTCATTTACACTCGAGCCTACTAAGTGTCCAGCCGAGAGATGCTTAGATCTTAACCCTTATCTGAAGGGCGCAATCTCGAGATTATACAACATAATACAGAACATTAATCCGCCTTTCTTTGCAAATACAAAATCTGTATGGGAGCAAGACATAGGTGGCGAGCTACCCGATGATAAATGGCAACAAAGTATTGAGTGTACCCACACATCATCATTTTAAATAAGGCATGGGCTTATTCAGTTTAAGTTTTTGCACCGTCTCCATTACTCAAATGACAGATTGGCAAAAATATACCCAAATGTTGACCCCAAGTGTTTGAGATGCAGCGACTGTGGGACACACGTTTTGGTCATGCCAATCTTTGAGTGGCCTCTGGGACCCCATTTTTGATACATTCTCACATATGTGTAACACAACTGTCAGGCCCAACCCAGTCACTGACATTTTTGGGGAACTTCCTCTAGACCAGAATGCTACCACGCCACTCTGCTAGCTCGCCGCCTTGTCCTCTTTCACTGGAAGACTGCAAAGCCGCCATTCCTTTATGCAGTGGGTTAAGGAGGTGATGTCATCTCTGCCTCTGGAGAAGGTTAGGTACACTGTGCATGGGTCTCGACAAAAGTTAGACTTAATCTGGTCCCCATTAATACAATACGTGGCGAGCCTGCCTTTTACTTAGTGTAACTTGCATAGTTTGGTAAGCAAGTCATGTCTGTTCTAGTGGTCATTTGGGCTGATAATCTTTATTGAACTTTTTTCCCCCATCGTTTTTGTTTCTATTACTGTTAGTTTCTGTTTTTTTTTCCCTATTTAACTTACTTTTATAGATGTCTTGATGGGTGGGTGGTTGGGAGGGAGGAAGGAAGGGAGTGAGGGAGGGAGGGGATGGATGGATGGGAGAATGAGGGGTTGCGGTTGTACTGTTTTTGTTGTTATATCTGAAAATCGATAAATAAAGTAAAAAATCTAAAAGATACATTTTAGCAACCAGGAAATGGCGGCACGATTTCTGCATATTCACCTTTAAAGTAAATTGACTAAATTAAATCAAATACTACCATGTGAAAAGCCCATTTGTTACAAGTAATCTCTTTGTCTTTGTTAAATGGGTCTTTGTTAAATGCTTTGCTTGTGGATGTACCTTTGCCAGATTGAGGTTCACAGAGAAAAATGACAAAAATAATTGTATGTGTTTGTTATTTTAAAGTATAATTCATTAGACTTTGCATGGTTCTATGCTCACACTGGCCAATACAAGTGGATGATACACTCTTCAGTAAGAGGTTAAAGACTGTTCATCTCTCATCCAGTCACATTCTCTGCCCTCTCCAGTAAATCATTCCTAGTAGACAAGAACCCGGTAATATTGATGTATTGTACACAGATGGTTACATTCACTGTTATTTTGAAACCTCTGCTGCAGTCATCTGGATAACATTAACAAAAGTATGACTCGGGGTGCATCTCAATAGTCTGAAGTGACTTTCTTTGTGTCCTTTCCCTCATCTGCATAAAGTAGCCATCGGGTAAAATCAAATACCTGTTACTGTACAGTCGTGGCCAAAAGTTTTGAGAATGACACAAATATGAATTTTCACAAAGTCTGCTGCCTCAGTTTGTATGATGGCAATTTGCATATACTCCAGAATGTTATGAAGAGTGATCAGATGAATTGCAATTCATTGCAAAGTCCCTCTTTGCCATGCAAATGAACGGAATCCCAAAAAAACATTTCCACTGCATTTCAGCTCTGCCACAAAAGGACCAGCTGACATCATGTCAGTGATTCTCTCGTTAACACAGGTGTGAGTGTTGACGAGGATAAGGCTGGTGATCTCTCCGTCATGCTGATTGAGTTCGAATAACAGACTGTAAGCTTCAAAAGGTGGGTGGTGCTTGGAATCATTGTTCTTCCTCTGTCAATCATGGTTACCTGCAAGGAAACACGTACCGTCATCATTGCTTTGCACAAAAAGGGCTTCACAGGCAAGGATATTGCACCTAAATCAACCATTTATCGGATCATCAAGAACTTCAAGGAGAGCGGTTCAATTGTTGTGAAGAAGGCTTCAGGGCCCCCAAGAAAGTCCAGCAAGCACCAGGACTGTCTCCTAAAGTTGATTCAGCTGCGGGATCGGGGCACCACCAGTACAGAGCTTGCTCAGGAATGACAGCAGGCAGGTGTGAGTGCATCTACACGCACAGTGAGGCAAAGACTTTTAGAGGATGGCCTGGTGTCAAGAAGGGCAGCAAAGAAGCCACTTCTCTCCAGGAAAAACATCAGGGGAAGACTGATATTCTGCAAAAGGTACAGGGATTGGATTGCTGAAGACTGGGGTAAAGTCATTTTCTCTGAGGAATGCCCTTTCCGATTGTTTGGGGCATCCGGAAAAAAGCTTGTCCGGAGAAGACAAGGTGAGTGCTACCATCAGTCCTGTGTCATGCCAACAGTAAAGCATCCTGAGACCATTCATGTGTGGGATTGCTTCTCAGCCAAGGGAGTGGGCTCACTCACAATTTTGCCTAAGAACACAGCCATGAATAAAGAATGGTACCAACACATCCTCCGAGAGCAACTTCTCCCAACCATCCAGGAACAGTTTGGTGACGAACGATGCCTTTTCCAACACGATGGACCACCTTGCCCTAAGGCTAAAGTGATAACTAAGTGGCTCGGGGAAGAAAACATTGATATTTTGGGTCCGAGGCCAGGAAACTCCCCAGAACTTAATCCCATTGAGATCTTGTGGTCAATCCTCAAGAGGCGGGTGGACAAACAAAAACCCACAAATTCTGACAAACTCCAAGCATTGATTATACAAGAATGGGCTGCCATCAGTCAGGATGTGGCCCAGAAGTTAATTGACAACATGCCAGGGCGGATTGCAGAGGTCTTGAAAAAGAAGGGTCAACACTGCAAATATTGACTAATTGCATCAACTTTGTGTAATTGTCAATAAAAGCCTTTGACACTTATGAAATACTTGTAATTATACTTCAGTATTCCATAGTAACATCTGACAAAAATATCTAAAGACACTGAACCAGCAAACTTTGGAAATTAATATGTGTGTCATTCTCAAAACTTTTGGCCACGACTGTCGGTTTCACCACCATTTTGCTTTCACCTTTTCTTTGTTTTCAGGTCAGTGCAGTTGAAGGAGAGGAGAGCATAGACTATTGAAATGCACCCTCAGACAGTAATGCCTGATTCACACTATTGAGCCAAGTCGAGCTGTGCAATGCTGGCCTGGTTAAGCATACACCATAGTTCTGAAACCATGCTGGAAAGGACAATGTGAATTAAAAATGT
Organism: Salvelinus fontinalis; assembly: GCF_029448725.1. Classification (NCBI taxonomy): domain Eukaryota; kingdom Metazoa; phylum Chordata; class Actinopteri; order Salmoniformes; family Salmonidae; genus Salvelinus; species Salvelinus fontinalis. The sequence continues at coordinate 63,063,670 of NC_074665.1, read as the reverse complement.
CCTGGCCAACACAGTTTGGTTCGGGTTGGCCCTATAGTGCGAAAAAGGCTTCAGTGTTGTTTTCGTTGACTTCCTGGTGAGAGGGAGGGCCAGTGGGGTCGTGTGCAGGTCATCAGACTCCAGCTCAGAGGGGATCTCCCTAAAGCTCAGAGGGCGTATCTCATTACCCAGAGGCACCCACAGCCACAGGCACTGAACTGAACTCTGGGTAACTCTAGTGTGGCGAAGGAGATAGTTGCTCTGGGTTAGGATTAGATATACAGGTATGGCTATTCATGTATCAAAAACAGGAGGGAGGGATACATTCCAAAAACTGTTTTTTGACAACAATGTATTTCCCATTTATGATTCCATGGCCTCTGTTCTCTTAGACCTTTGGATTTCTTGCGGATCATACGCTGTGGACTGGGAACTATTTACATGAACTGATCATAGTTTTGCTCCTCACCTGTAACTGTGATATGGCTCTGGGATCGTCTGATGGGCTTTCTCGGTCTGCTCAAGGCCATAAGCACCGCCGTTTTCGGGGAGTCCTGCGCCACGTCCTGTTCCCCTGGTGACAACAAACCCCCTTTGCCCCTTCCCCTATCTCCAGCCCCTCCCCTTTCCACAGGACCCTCTCCTTTCCCCCGAATTGGTGTGTCCTTCAAAATCACAGTGGCGCCTAGCGTCCGGCTTGTTTCCATGGCAACCAGCCTTCCATGAGGCAAGTGGGGTGCGTTAGAGTCCAAGGGGGGGTGTAGGTCAGTCTGCATGGCGGTCTCTGCGGTGCGTTCGGAGCTGCTGGTGCGGCGAGAGCGGTCCTCAGTGGAGATGCAGACGTCCACCATGTCGGAGCCAAAGGCGGGGGGGAAGAGGACCTGGGAGAGACCACTAAGGGAGCTGAGGGGGGTGGAAGACAGGGAGGAGGCCGAGGAGTAAGAGTCAGATCCCTGGGAGGAGGACGTAGGCCCTCCATTGGCCACTGCATGGGGAAGAAGAGGAACTCATTTAGAAACAGTAGCTGGAGATTTGAAAAGTAAATGTATAGTGTTTCAATACCAAAGGACACAATATAATATTCTCTAATGATGCAAAACTTATGTTAAAGACACGTATTTGTAGTTTGATGAAAGTGACCACTAGTGAACCTCATAAGTGGAGTTGAAATCAGGGTTTATTGTGTAATCAGAATGAAGGCATGTTTTCCTCAGTTTTATAGTGTGTCCTCAAATCATCCAACTCTAGTTCCCATCCCACAGTCCACGAGCTGTATACATAACACACATTTTTCACACGATCATAAAGTCTTTGTAGTTGGTACAGACTAACATCTGGCTGAGTTCACTGTTTGTTTATTTGTTTATTTGGATCCCCATAAGCTTTTGCAGAAGCAGCAGCTACTCTTCCTGGGGTCCACAAAAAACACAAAGCATGACAAGTAACAAAACACTGATAGACAAGGACAGTCACACACATTTTAAATACAACGATATACAAACAAAGCAACTAAAAAATTATACAAAAAATACAACAACAAAAATGATGTGTGTTAGTGTGTTTTTAATCTGTTTTTTCAAGGTACATTTGCTGTTTGCAATCATGGCTCTGTATAAAACTGTGTGTTGCCGGAAATTTGTTTTGGACTTGGGGACTGAGAAGAGACCCCTGGTGGTATGTATTGTGGGGTATGTATAGGTGTCTGAGCTGAATGTTATTTGATTATGCAGACAATCTAGATTTTTCACCACAGTAATATTTCTCATAAAACTAGAAGAGAAGCAGTTAATCTCTCGTCAACCCTCAACCAGAAAAGACTGGCATGCATGTTGTTTATGTTTGTTCTGTATGTGCAGTTAGGGGGTCTGTTTTAAGCAAGCTGCAGCAAGTCTTTCTTCGCTGCACTTGACCATATTACTGGACAGTAATCAAGATGGGACAAGACCAGAGCCTAAACAACTAATACAGTTGATTGTTGTGTCAAAAAGCAGAACATATTTTTATAACAGACATACCCCTCCCCATCTTCACAAGAAATGTGTCAATATGACTTGATAATTGACCATCCAATGTCATACACCTAGGAGTTTAGCTTCCTAAACTTGCTCAATGGTCGTACCAGGCTTAAATACCATGTATTCAAGAACAGTTTATTATTAATCACCCACTCTGATACTGACTTTAACTCATTATTTAGAATTTAAGTGAGCTCACTGGCTTTGGGAGCTGACATGTGGAATCTGCATACATAGTCATTCTAGCTTCATGTAAGACCAGTGGCAAATCCTTTGTTAAAGTAGTGAACAGTAATGGCCCAAGGCAACTGCCCCCCTGGGACACTGCACTGTACATATCTTATGTTAGAGAAGCTTCCATTGAAGAACGCTCTCTGGGTTCTATTGGATAAATAACTCTCCAACCATGTGATGGCAGGTGATATAAAGTGTTTTCAATAAAAATGTATGATTAATAACATCAAAGGCTGCGCTGAAATCTAACAATACATCTCCAACTATAATCTTATTATCTATTTCTTTTAACCAATCATCAGTCAGAGTCAGTGCAGTAGAAGTTGAGTGCCCTTCTCTATTTGCATGCTGAAAGTCAGTAGTTAACTTGTTCTCTGAAAAATAGCATTGTATTTGGTCAAACACAATCCTATCCATCAGTTTACTAAAAACAGGCAGCAAACTGATTGGGCGACTGTTAGAGCCAGCAAATGGTGCTTTACTATTTTTAGGCAGTGGAATTACTTTAGCTTCCTTCCACGCCTGTGGCACAAACTCATTTGGGCTTTGGTTAAAGATATAGCAAAGAGTAGCGATAATACAGTCTGCTACCATTTTCAATAGTTTCCAATCACTGTTGTCTATACCTGGTGGCTTATCATTATTGATGGATAACAATAGTTTTTCCACCTCTCCCACACAAACTTGACCAAATTCCAAACAGCAATCCTTCACTTTCATTTTTAGATATTTTATACAAAAATATGATGGTTCACTGTTCAATGTTGTCATTTCACTTCTGAGTTTCCACTTTACTAGTGAAATAGTCATTGAAATGATTGGCAATATCGAAAAGTTTCGTTAAAAATGACCCATCAACTTCAATGAACGATGGAGATTAATTGGGTTTTCTGCCCTTAAACATCATTTAAGGTACTCCAAAGTATTTTTCCATTGTGTTTTATGTCATTCATCTTTGTTTGGTAATATATGTTTAGTCACAATATTTCTCAATTTACATCATGTCAACCAATCAGCTGAGCAGCCTGACTTCTTTGCCACCTCTTTGGCATAATTGCTTTGAAGCATTTTTTATTTTTAATTCATCATCAATCCAGGAAACTCTAATAATTCTCACAGTTAGGAAACTAACAGGTGCATGCTTGTCAACAATTAGCATTGATACTTGTTTTAATACTTCCAGTGCTGCATCTGGATTCAATTCCTCATACACATCAGACCAATATACATTTTTTACATCTTCAACAAAATAACATTTTCTATGATCTCTTATAAATGACTTTAGGCCCAACCTTTGGCACTTTGGCTTTCCTTATTATTGCCACAATGTCATGGTCACTACAGACAATGCAAACTGATATTGCTTTGGAGCAAGGCTCTGTAGCATTGGTGAAGATCTGATCCAACACTATTGGTATGCACTCTAGTTGGTTGAGTGATAACCTGAGTCATATTACAGGCCTTAGTCACAGTTAGAAGCTTCATCTTGAGAGGACAGCTAGTTGCTAAACAGTCAATGTTCAGGTCACCCAGAAAATAGACCTCTCTGTTAACATCACACACATTATCAAGCATTGCACACATATTATTCAAATACTGACTGTTAGCACTTGATGGCCTGTAGCAGCACCCCAAAATAAGAAGCTCTAGATGAGGCAGGTGAACTTGCAACCGCAACACTTTAACAGTATTTGACATTAGATCCTCTCTAAGCTTTACAGGAATATGACTCTGAACATATACAGCAACACCTCCACCATGGGCATTCCTGTATTTTCTGTAGATGATATATCCCTGTATTGCTACTGCTGTATCAAAGGAATTAGTTTCAGAGATGGCCAGTATATGAATGTTATCTGATGTTAGCAAGTTATTTTCTTTCATGAACCTTATTTCTAAGGCTACATATACTAATATGGGCTATTCTTAGCCCTTGCATTGGTAGCTTATTGGAGATAGACATAATATGGAGACAAAATAAAAAAGTGTGTGTGTGTGTGTGTGTGTGTGTCTGTGTCTGTGTGTGAGAGAGAGAGAAAGAGAGGTTGGGCTGAAGCTACTGACCCTGAGGCTTGGATCTCTCATCCCTCCCAGGCTTTTTGGAGGGAGGATGGACAATGAGCTGGTCGTAGCAGATGTAAGCAATGTTCCCATGCTCTCTGACAGCTTTCATAGTTGGGATAAGTTCATTCTGCTTCTGGCACACAGCTTCAAAGAGGTCCTCGTTGAGGATGATGTTGGTTCCTCTCAAGTTCTTGGCTCTCTCCAGAACAGCCATCTTGTCCTTAAACCTCAGGAACTTGACCGCTATCGGCCTCAGTCTGTCACCTAGGCTGGTTACATGTTTTCCAGACCTGTGGGCGCGTTCCACCTCAATCTTCGTATGATCCATCGGCAGCTTTTCAGTGATCATTTTTTCATATTTTCTCCTCAGACTCGGTCAAGCTCTCATGTGAAGACGCTGGTATGTCATTCACAACAATGTTATCCCCCTGGCTTGTCCCTTTAGATAGTCGTTTTTTCCAGTCATTGTTAATAATGATTCACAGAGAGAGTGCTGATGTCAGCGAGAGAATTTACAGTTTTTTGTCATCTTGCTGCAAGTTTGTTGTAACAACTGCTTGCAACAAACTCTTTTTGTTTGTTTAAAAGATCCTTCACCTGTGATAGAGAAATACTGTCCCCTCCATGACTCCCACCTTTGGCTTTGGATGCCATGGTAGGATTGCATGCCAATGCTGGTACTCCATGCAGTTCCAGAAGACAGGGCAGGTCGCAGGGAAGATTTAAACAGCAGCAAACAGCAGGGATTCAGACAGCCACAAGCCTGGGTCAATCTGCTGTCCCAGCCACAAGGGCTAACTGCGTGTGTTCAATCTGTAAAGGAAACCTTGCTAGCTTGAGAGCTAGTTAGCAGCTAGGCTAGCTGCTACGCCAAGCATCTCTTCAAACTTTTGGTTGGCAGTATCCCTGGACAGATATAGCGGTACCAGCAACTGAGGCTAACCGTGTCACGGGATCAAAAAGTAACCAAACTTTTTCAGAGACTTTCAAAACTTTAAAACAACAAACCGCTGTGTTAGCTAATCCCATTGGCTTTAACTACAGTAAATCCAGAGAATCAATTCAACTACATGAATCATCAGGAAAAATCATATAAAAGCCATAAACAACTCAGTAGCCTTAGATCGCAGCAACCTAAATACACAGAGAGTATGTCCCAAATGGAACCCTATTTCTTATATACAGTAATGCACTACTTTTGACCAGAGCCCTATAGACACTGGTCAAAAGTGCACTAAATAGGGAATAGGATGCCATTTGGGACACAAACCCATCCAGCCACCCAGCCACCAACCTGTCGTAACACGCCGTGCCCAACCCAGAGTACTGCTCTGTCTCTGAGCACACACAGCACTAATCTGGGGCTATTTTCAGACCCACTCATATTAAGCAAAAAGCAGAGGATCAGATCTGGGGACTGAGATGAATACTGCAGAGGGATTTAGTTAAAGTACATGTGATGTAGCCGGTGCTCTACTTTAGATTGACACGTCATGTAATGTCATGTAATGTAGAATCTGGCAGAGTCTTAATTGGAGATTGGGATTCTAGAATTGGTGAAGCTTTCATGAAATGAATGGAATATTCAAATAAACATTGAGGTCAAGCGTTTAATGTACTTATTTTTTATTTTTTACGTTTGAATCCTTTCATGTTACTTATTAGCTCATTGTACTTCCATTAGTTTACTATACATTCAGGATTGTCTGTGTGTGAGTAGCATACTAAGAAGAGAGATACATACTTTTGCTGAGCCAGCTGTATTCAGCCACCATCTCTTTGTATGCAGGGTATCTTCCTGCCTCCTGTTAGGATGAAGATAAACATCACATCATCATCATAATCATATTCGTTCTCTATCATCATCATCATCATCCTCCACCTTATTCTTTCCATCATACTCATCATCATCATCATCACACACAGCATTTCTATAAATATTTTATCAGAAGTTCAGTTCTCAGTCCTTATATGTGGATATCTGGATGCGTTTACCCTAGGATAGGTGTTCTGAGGACAGGATATAAGTAGACTAGCCTCTATTTCATGACCTTTACAGAGTCTCACAGAAGTTTCTTCTGGCTCTGGGGCACATGTGACCTTCCACTCAGTGAAAGTGTGTGGGTGCTACAAGGACAAGTGACCCTTAGGGACTTGACGGACCTCACTGCAATTCCACATGAGGTCACACACACACACACACACGCACGCACGCATGCACGCACACACACACACACACACACCCTGTATTAATACAGAAACACAGCTCTAGGGAAAAACTGGAGCCCTGACCCAAGATGGCAGACACTCACCAGATTCACCACCTCTCCAGGGCAGCTTATGCCTTCTCACCATACTGCTACTTAGCACAGGCCCACATGGAGAACAGGGCACCATTTTAGGTCAAACACAAGTCTCACTTGATTACTTCTAAGATCCCTACACTTAAGACCACAAAGGAAAGCCACCATTTCAGTTCAGGCGGATGTCACAGTGGACCCCCTCTGAGAGCTTCCACAATGGGCCTTGGTCTGGGTAGGTGTTGGAGGGCGTTTAGCAAACTAACCCGGATCCTATGTGTGTAATTTTGAGCCATAATGTGGTTTAGCGCGGGCAGAGGAGAGACATAAAACAAGGCTTTCTGCTGATTATAACTTGATCTTGCTGCCTTGTAAATAATGAACGTCGTCTCTGGCGTTTTTTCTCGCACGGAACCCGAGATGAGAGGAGTAAAGTGAGCCCACTGGAATCCGAGGGGCTGGGCGTGCACACATACACACACACACACACACACACACACACACACACACACACACACACACACACACACACACACACACACACACACACACACACACACACACACACACACACACACACACACACACACACACACACACACACACACACACACACACAGGTACACACACAAACACAGAGGAATGCATGGGCTAGGTGCCAGCTGCTTTACTATGCTGTCTCACTCCACAGTGCAAGAAGAGCCGGTGTTGTTTAACGGACTGCAACATCCATTAATGTGCCAGAGTACTTAGAGCACCACGTGATCAACTGTTAGGTATGAAATGGATCTAACCTTTTGAACATTGAGTACATGTTTCATATGAAAGGTTAGTGTGTACCACTTTCAACCGTGATGTACATGCATTTAGGAGAACAGTATTGATCAGTGTATATGATGGAGAGGAGACAAGGAGTGGAGGCAACTTTAGACTATTGAGATGCACTTATAATGGCTGTGTTTCATTTCAGAAAGATGTTCCCTTCCATCTGCCCTAGCTAGTTCACTCCACTTCACAGATCTGATAGGACTTGATAGGTAGATAGCTAAAGAAAAAGTTTGCGTCCCAACAGGTGTAGTGCACTTTCAAGGGAACAGGGTGCCACTTGGGACGCAGTCAAAGATGAGTCTTCTCTCTCACCCTGATGGTCAGCATGATGTGGGTGTGGCTCTTCAGAACTTCCACGGCATTGCTATGGGTGATGCCATCAAAGCTCACCCCATTGGCCGCCAGGATCTGGTCGCCCATCTTGATGCCATGCTGCTCTGCCAGACCCCCAGGGTCCAACCTGATCACAATACACAAAGAAGTCAAGGAAGATGTGTCATGGAGATGGCCGGTTGTTTTGAGTTGTGTTTTGTATTGCTCTGCGCTTCTAACGTTGTTCTAACATTGTTCTCTGATAGTTACCATCCAGTAGTTAGAGTTCAGATTCAAATAAGGGCTGCTCACGTCTCCCACAAGTCAATTCTGAATATATTTACATGTTACAAACAGGTATCTCCACTGTATTTTGTTGTTGTTGAGAGCAACAGTGTTGTATGCTTGAGCAGTTTAATCTAGTGATGGGTGGGAACATAAACCTTCACAACCTGTAACAACCTCCCCAGGACCACGTACTTAGAGACGTAGATGCCCAGTCCGAACTCCTTGCCCCCTCTGATGTTGAATCCCAGGCAGTAGTCGTCTGAGGTTGTGTAGAGGTGAACCATCCTACGGAGAACACTGTCTGAACTGGCATCTGAAGGAGTACGGCCACTCTCCTCTACTACCATACGCCTCTGGATCAGATCCACCCTGCAGAAACAAACACATGCTAGATATGTACATAAACATACTGTACATACAAACACACACAGATATGTACATACACTAGACCCACTCCAATTTACATACCGCCCTAGCAGATCCACAGATGATGCAATCTCTATTGCACTCCACATTGCCCTTTCCCACCTGGACAAAAGGAACGCCTATGTGAGAATGCTATTCATTGACTACAGGTCAGCGGTCAACATCATAGTGCCCTCAAAGCTCATCAATAAGCTAAGGACCCTGGGACTAAACACCTCCCTCTGCAACTGGATCTTGGACTTCCTGACGGGCCACCCCCAGGTGGTAAGGATAGGTAACAACACAACCGCCACGCTGATAATCAACACAGGAGCCCCTCAGGGTTGCGTGCACAGTCCTCTCTTGTACTCTCTTGTTCACTCATGATTGCACGGCCAAGCACGACTCCAACACCATCATTAAGTTTGCCGATGACACAACAGTGGTAGGCCTGATCACCGACAACGACGAGACAGCCTATAGGGAGGAGGTCAGAGACCTGGCCGTGTGGTGCCAGGGCAACAACCTCTCCCTCAACCTGATCAAGACAAAGGAGATGATTTTTCACTGCAGGAAAAACAGGACCAAGCATGCCCCCATTCTCATCGACGGGGCAGCAATGGAGCAGGTTGAGAGCCTCAAGTTCCTTGGTGTCCACATCACCAACAAAACTAACATGGTCCAAGCACACCAATACAGTCGTAAACAGGGCACGACAAAACCTATTCCCCCTCAGGAGACTGAAAAGATTTGGCATGGGTCCTCAGATCCTCAAAAGGTTCTACAGCTGCACCATCGAGAACATCCTGACTGGTTGCATCACTGCCATATATGGCAACTGCTTGGCCTCCGACCGCAAGGCATTACAGAGGGTAGTACGTACGGCCCAGTACATCACTGGGGCAAAGCTTCCTGCCGTCCAGAACCTCTATACCAGGCGGTGTCCAGCCACCCTAGTCATAGACTGTTCTCTCTGTTACCGCACTGCAAGCGGTACCTGAGCACCAAGTGTAGGTCCAAGAGGCTTCTGAACAGTTTCTACCCCCAAGCCATAAGACTCCTGAACATCTAATCAAATGGCTACCCAGACTATTTGCATTGCCCCCCCCCCCCCCATCCTCAAATCAGATTTAATTTTACATACTACACCTCCCTCCTCAGCTACTAACACTCACACACATGCGCACACACACACACAACAGCAGCCCCATTCCCCAGTGAGTTCTGGCCTTCCTATCAATTAGTCAAATAGCCATAGTCATAGAGTAAATCCATCTAGTCGTGCACCATGAAACCAAGATCCCTCAGCAGCAAGATAACCTAGTGGTGACGCATCATACTGATGTAACCATAGGGATATAATACTAGCTGTTCTACATTGAGTTCTATTGATGAGACACTATGAAAAACGTAATACTTATAAAGAATTCACAAACCATAAGCCTAATGGGATCAATTTAAAAAGGATCGTGATGCATTTAACACACTGTTGATGCATACGATACACTCTGTATCACAAAACTGGATACATATTATATGGAACCAGGTGACACTAACTATGTAACAGTGGAGGCTGCTGAGGGGAGGACGGCTCATAATAATGGCTAGAACAGAGCGAATAGAATGGAATCAAACAAATCGAAACTATGTGTTTGATGTATCTGCTACAATTTCACTAATTCCGCTCCAGGCATTACAACGAGCCCGTTCTCCCCAATTAAGGTACCTCCAACCTCCTGTGCTCTGTATAGTGTTGTTGTTGTACTGATCATATGCATCAGGTAGTCTCCTGCCTGAAATCTGGACTCAGAGGTAGACGTAACATAGTACATGAAAGTCTGGGACACTCAAATTAGTATGACATGTAACATTTAGTATGGTACATGTATGCATTTAAATGTCCATCATCCATTTCGTGTGATATGTTATGAATTCCAATTTTGTGGCTAACTTTAGCTAGGTTAGGGGTTAAGGTTAGGGCTAAGGTTAAGGTTAGGGTTTGGGGAAGGGTTAGCTAACATGCTAAGTAGTTGCAACGTAGCTAAAAGGTTGTAAGTGGTTGCAAAGTTGCTAATTCGCTAAAATGCTAAAGTTGTCCATAATGAGATTGAACACTCAACCCTTGGGATGCTAGACATTCGTGTTTACCCCAACCAACCACCCTCTTTTAGTTTTTCCTAAAGTAACTTTCTGTCTTATGTAACCATACCTAACATAACATATCATACTAATTTGGATTTTCATTTACAATGTTACGTCTAGTCTAAGATACCAGCCTGTCTCATTACCCATACTTCGCTCACTCTACTCCAGTGCTTCAGGTGGCTTGAACTAATCAGGTTGCACTTGAACTTGAATGCTGATTAACAACTACACTCATTTACACACGTGTCCCTGTCTCAACTAACCATTACATTAGGAACTGTCTAATTACATCACATAACAGTACAGCGCAGTACATGGCGTGACATAATATAACAGTTTAGTACACTCTTAGAAAAAAGGGTTCCAGAAGGGGTCTTCAGCTGTCCCAATAAGACAACCCTTTTTGGTTCCAGGTAGAACCCTTTTTGGTTCCAGGTAGAACTCTTTTTGATTCCATGTAGAACCCTCTGTGGAAAGGGTTCTACCTGGAACCCAAAAGGGTTCTACCTGGAACCAAAGAGGTTCTACCTGGAATCAGAAATGGTTCTTCAAAGGGTTCTGCTATGGGGACAGTTGAAGAACATTTTTAGGTTCTAGATATCGTATTTTTTTCTAAGACTGTACAGTACAGTACACTACACTAGGCCCTCTCACCATGTAGTCTTCTCCTTGGAGTAGCGTATACCAGGGACTTTCCCCACACGTCTCACCACCATCCTCAGCCTGTTGTTCCCCGTCAGGACCTTCACAGCACTGCTCATAGTGATGCTTTCCAGGCTGATACCATTCACCTCCACCAGCTTGTCCCCTACACAGAGACCTGCCTGCTCTGGAGGGGTGAGACGAAGGGATTTAAGCACAGACTGACTGACGCATACAGTACATACACATGTATACACACGCACACATACAGTTGAAGTCGGAAGTTTACATACACTTAGGTTGGAGTCATTTAAACTTGTTTTTCAACCACTCCACAAATTTCTTAAAACTTCTCTAGGATAGGGGGCAGAGTTTTCACATTTGGAAAAAAAGCGTGACCAATTTCAACTTCCTTCTACTCATCCCCAGAATATAAGATATGCATATTATTAGTAGATTTGGATAGAAAACACTCTGAAGTTTCTAAAACTGTTTGAATCATATCTGTAAGTATAACAGAACCTATGTAGCAGGCAAAACCCAGAGGACTAACCATAATTTGTTTTTTGTTTTTTAAGTCACTGTCTGTTCAATGAGTTTTCATTGGGTTGAGTTCAATGAGTTTTCATTCTAATCACTCTGTTCTCAGTTCCTACTGCTTCCGCTGGATGTCACCAGTCTTAGGAAATAGGTTGAGGTTATTCATTTGTGCAATGAAGAAGAAGGCCATCAGGAAGTAGAGTAAAGTCATGTGTACTGTTTGAGAGTTGCGCAAGACTAAAGAAAGTAGCGTTAGTTTGTTTATCTCCTGTGTTGAAAACAGATAGACCCGTCTTCAATTTGATCGATTATTAACGTTTACAAATACCTTAAGTTGCATTACAAAAGTACTTTGAAATGTTTTGGCAAAGTTTAGAGGTAATTTTTGAGATATTTTGTAGTGACTTTGCGCAAATTGGAAGCTGTTTTTTTCTGGATCAACCGCGCCAAATAAATGGACAATTTGGATATATATGGACGGAATTAATCGAACAAAAGGACCATTTGTGATGTTTATGGGACATATTGGAGTGCCAACAAAAGAATCTCGTCAAAGGTAATGCATGTTTTATATTTTATATCTGCGTTTTGAGTAGCGCCGGCATGGTTGAAATATGCTACTCTCTCTTTGTTGACATTGTGCTATCATCAGATAATAGCATCTTATGCTTTCGCCGAAAAGCCTTTTTGAAATCTGACATGTTGGCTGGATTCACAACGAGTGTAGCTTTAATTTGGTATCTTACATGTGTGATTTAATGAAAGTTTGATTTTATATATTTTTTTTAAAATTTGGGGCTCTACATTTTCCCTGGCTATTGGCCAAGTGGGACGCTACCGTCCCGCTATCCCAGAGAGGTTTTAACAAACTATAGTTTTGGCAAGTCGGTTAGGACATCTACTTTGTGAATGACACAAGTAATTTTTCCAACAATTGTTTACAGACAGATTATTTCACTTATAATTCACTGTATCACAATTACATTGATGTCATGGCTTTAGAAGCTTCTGATATGATAATTGACATCATTTGAGTCAATTGGAGGTGTACCTGTGACCTACCTTCAAGGCCTACCTTCAAACTCAGTGCCTCTTTGCTTGACATCATGGGATGGGAAAATCAAAAGAAATGAGGCAAGATCTCCACAATTGTAGACCTCCACAAGTCTGGTTCATCCTTGTGAGCAATTTCCAAACGCCTGAAAGTACCACGTTCATCTTTACAAACAATAGTACACAGGTATAAACACCATGGGACCACGCAGCCGTCATATCGCTCAGGAAGGAGACGCGTTCTGTCTCCTAGCGAAGAACATACTTTGGTGCGAAAAGTGCAAATCAATTCCAGAACAACAGCAAAGGACCTTGTGAAGATGCTGGAGGAAACAGGTACAAAAGTAACTATATCCACAGTAAAACACCCTATATCGACATAACCTGAAAGGCCGCTCAGCAAGGAAGAAGCCACTGCTCCAAAACCGCCATAAAAAAGCCAGACTACGGTTTGTAACTGCACATGGGGACAAAGATCGTACTTTTTGGAGAAATGTCCTCTGGTCTGATGAAACAAAAATAGAACTGTTTGGCCATGATAGCCATCGTTATGTTCGGAGGAAAAAGGGGGAGGCTTGCAAGCCGACGAACACCATCCCAAACGTGAAGCACGGGGGTGGCAGCATCATGTTGTGTTTGTGCTTTGCTGAAGGAGGGACTGGTGCACTTCACAAAATAGATGACATCATGAGGTAGGAAAATTATGTGGATATATTGAAGCAACATCTCAATACATAATCAGGAAGTTAAAGCTTGGTCGCAAATGGGGCTTCCAAATGGACAATGACCCCAAGCATACTTCCAAAGTTGTGGCAAAATGGCTTAAGGACAACAAAGTCAAGGTATTGGAGTGGCCATCACAAAGCCTTGACCTCAATCCCATAGAACATTTGTGGG